>NW_026780059.1:5000-52500 GCF_030144855.1 Hypanus sabinus
GAGCCTGAAGAGACACACTCAGTGATTCGGGAACAGCTTCTTCCCCTCCGCCATCAGGGAGGAGGTACAGGAGCCTGAAGACACACACTCAGCGATTCAGGAACAGCTTCTTCCCCTCCGCCATCAAGGAGGAGGTACAGGAGCCTGAAGACACACACTCAGCGATTCGGGAACAGCTTCTTCCCCTCCGCCATCAGGGAGGAGGTACAGGAGCCTTAAGACACACACTCAGCGATTCAGGAACAGCTTCTTCCCCTCCGCCATAAGGGAGGAGGTACAGGAGCCTGAAGACACACACTCAGCGATTCAGGAACATCTGATTCCTAACAGGACATTGAACCATTGGGCATTACCTTGGTAGTTCAATTTATTTATTTATTTATTATCTTTTGTATTGTGTACAATTCAAAGTAAATTTATTATCAAATGTCAGCATGAGAGTCAATTGCTTGTGGGGATACTCAACAGATCTCCGGAATAGTAACATAATCAATGAGAGGCCATCGAGGGGGGGAGTGAAGTTCAGGAGCCTGATGGTTGAGGGGTAATAACTGTCCCTGAACCTGGTGGTGTGGGTCCTCAGGCTCCGGTACCTCCTTCCTGATGGTTCAGGGGTAATAACTGTCACTGAACCTGGTGGTGTGGGTCCTGAGGCTCCTGTACCTCCTTCCTGATGGCTGAGGGGTGATAACTGTTCCTGAACCTGGTGGTGTGGGTCCTGAGGCTCCTGTACCTCCGTCCTGATGGTTGAGGGGTGATAACTGTTCCTGAAACTGGTGGTGTGGGTCCTCAGGCTCCGGTACCTCCTTCCTGATGGTTGAGGGGTAATAACTGTCCCTGAACCTGGTGGTGTGGGTCCTGAGGCTCCTGTACCTCCTTCCTGATGGTTGAGGGGTGATAACTGTTCCTGAACCTGGTGGGTGTGGGTCCTGAGGCTCCTGTACCTCCTTCCTGATGGTTGAGGGGTGATAACTGTTCTAGAACCTGGTGGTGTGGGTCCTGAGGATCCTGTACCTCCTTCCTGATGATTGAGGGGTGATAACTGTTCCAGAACCTGGTGGTGTGGGTGCTGAGGCTCCTGTACCTCCTTCCTGATGGTTGAGGGGACATAACTGTTCCTCAACCGGGTGTTGTGGGTCCTGAGGCTCCTGTACCTCCTTCCTGATGGCTGCGGGGTAATAACTGTCCCTGAACCTGGGGCTGCGGGTCCTGAGTCTCCTCTACCTCCTTCCTGATGGTTGAGGGGTGCTAACTGTCCCTGAAACTGGTGGTGTGGGGCCTAAGGCTCCTGTACCTCCTTCCCGATGGTTGAAAGGCGATAACTGATCCTGAACCTGGTGGTGTGGGTCCTGAGGCTCCGGTACCTCCATCCTGATGGTTGAGGAGTAATAACTGTTACTGAACCTGGTGGTGTGGGTCCTGAGGCTCCTGTCCCTCCTTCCTGATGGTTGAGGGGTGATAACTGTTCCTCAACCTGGTGGTTTCGGTCCTGAGGCTACTATACCTCCTTCCTGATGGTTGAGGGGTAATAACTGTTCCTGAACCTGGTGGTGTGGGTCCTGAGGCTACTGTACCTCCTTCCTGATGGTTGAGGGGTGATAACTTCCTGAAACTGGTGGTGTGGGTCCTCAGGCTCCGGTACCTCCTTCCTGATGGTTCAGGGGTAATAACTGTCCCTGAACCTGGTGGTGTGGGTCCTGAGGCTCCTGTACCTCCTTCCTGATGGTTGAGGGGTGATCACTGTTCCTGAACCTGGTGGTGTGCGTCCTGTGGCTCCTGTACCTCCATCCTGATGGTTGAGGGGTGATAACTGTTCCTGAACCTGGTGGTGTGGGCCCTGAGGCTACAGTACCTCCTTCCTGATGGTTGAGGGGTGATAACTGTTCCAGAACCTGGTGCTGTGGGTCCTGAGGATCCTGTCCCTCCTTCCTGATGGTTGAGGGGTGATAACTGTTCCTCAACCTGGTGGTTTCGGTCCTGAGGCTACTATACCTCCTTCCTGATGGTTGAGGGGTAATAACTGTTCCTGAACCTGGTGGTGTGGGTCCTGAGGCTACTGTACCTCCTTCCTGATGGTTGAGGGGTGATAACTGTCCTTGAATCTGGTAGTGTGGGTCCTGAGGCTCCTGTACCTCCTTCCTGATCGTTGAGGCGTGATAACTGTTCCTGAACCTGGTGGTGTGGGTCCTGAGGCTCCCATACCTCCTTCCTGATGGTTGAGAGGTAATAGCTGTTCCTGAACCTGGTGGTGTGGGTCCTGAGGCTCCTGTACCTCCTTCCTGATGGTTGAGGCGTAATAACTGTTCCTGAACCTGGTGGTGTGGGTCCTGAGGCTCCTGTACCTCCTTCCTGATGGTTGAGGGGTGATAACTGTCCCTGAACCTGGTGGCGTGGGTCCTTAGGCTCCTTTACCTCCTTCCTGATGGTTGAGGGGTGATAACTGTCCCTGAACCTGGTGGCGTGGGTCCTTAGGCTCCTTTACCTCCTTCCTGATGGTTGAGGGGTGATAACTGTCCCTGAACCTGGTGGTGTGTGTCCTGAGGCTCCTGTAGCTGAGGCTCCTGACGATCGACGCTGGTTTCCTGCGACCGCGTTTCACGTGAACGTGCTCAGTGGTGGGGAGGGCTTCTCCCGAGATGGACTGGGCCGCATCCACTACATTTTTTTTTCAATTCTGGGGTCATTGCGGTTTCCATCCCAGGCGGGGACGCAGCCAGTCGATATTCTCTACACCACACACTTCCTATGGAAGTTTGTCAAAGTTTTCGACGTCGCGCCAAAGTTTTAAACACCCCTGAGGACGGAGAAGTGCTGTCTTGTCCCCTGAAACGACAGCACCTCGGAATTTAACCTCGCTGACCCTCTCCGCCCCACCGTGTTAAGTGATAGTTAACTAGCGCTTAACTATCTGTGGCAGGGCATTCCACAGATTCACGGCTCTCTGACTCCCCCTTACCTCTGTTCTAAAGGGTCGCCCCTCAGTTCTGAGGCTGTGCCCTCTAGTTCTGGATACCCCCGCCAGAGGCAACATTCTCTCCACATCTACCCTACCTGGTCCTTTAAACATTGGGTAGGTTTCAATGAGATACCCCCCGCCCCACCCCCCTCACATTCTCCTGAATTCCAGCGAGGACAGGCCCTAAGCAGCCGAACACTCCTCAGGTGTTAACCCCTTCATTCCCGGAATCGTGCTCGGGAACCTCCTCTGGACTCTCTCCAGTGACAACACATCCTCCCTGAGATACGGGGCCCAGAACTGCTGACCATACCCCAAGTGCGCCCTGACCAGTGTCTGATAAAGTCTGTCGGAAAGTTGACTCTGGGCACTGCAGCGTCTGTCGGAAAGTTGACTTTGGGCACAGGAGCGTCTGTCTGAAAGTTGACTCTGGGCACTGGAGCGTCTGTCGGAAAGTTGACTCTGGGCACAGGAGCGTCTGTCTGAAAGTTGACTCTGGGCACAGGATCGTCTGTCTGAAAGTTGACTCTGGGCACTGGAGCGACTGTCTGAAAGTTGACTCTGGGCACAGGATCGTCTGTCGGAAAGTTGACTCTGGGCACAGGATCGTCTGTCTGACAGTTGACTCTGGGCACAGGATCGTCTGTCTGAAAGTTGACTCTGGGCACTGGAGCGTCTATCGGAAAGTTGACTCTGGGCACAAGAGCGTCTGCCTGAAAGTTGACTTTGGGCACAGTAGCGTCTGTCGGAAAGTTGACTCTGGGCACTGGAGCGTCTGTCGGAAAGTTGACTCTGGGCAGAGGAGCGTCTGTCTGAAAGTTGACTCTGGGCACAGGAGCGTCTGTCTGAAAGTTGACTCTGGGCACAGGGGTGTCTGTCTGAAAGTTGACTCTGGGTATAGGATTGACTGTCGGAAAGTTCACTCTGGGCACAGGAGTGTCTGTCTGAAAGTTGACTCTGGGCACAGGAGTGTCTGTCTGAAAGTTGACTCTGGGTATAGGATCGTCTGCCTGAAAGTTGACTCTGGGCACAGGAGCGTCTGTCTGAAAGTTGACTCTGGGCACAGGAGCGTCTGCCTGAAAGTTGACTCTGGACACAGGATCGTCTGTCTGAAAGTTGACTCTGGGCACTGGAGCGTCTGTCAGAAAGTTGACTCTGGGCACTGGAGCGTCTGTCGGAAAGTTGACTCTGGGCACAGGAGCATCTGTCGGAAAGTTGACTCTCGGCACAGGATCGTCTGTCGGAAAGCTGACTCTGGGCACTGGAGCGTCTGTCGGAAAGTTGACTCTGGGCACAGGAGCGTCTGTCTGAAAGTTGACTCTGGGCACGGGAGCGTCTGTCGGAAAGTTGACTCTGGGCACAGGAGCGTCTGTCTGAAAGTTGACTCTCGGCACAGGAGCATCTGTCGGAAAGCTGACTCTGGGCACTGGAGCGTCAGTCGGAAAGTTGACTCTGGGCACTGGAGCGTCTGTCAGAAAGTTCACTTTGGGCACAGGAGCGTCTGTCTGAAAGTTGACTCTGGGCACAGGAGCGTCTGTCTGAAAGTTGACTCTGGGCACTGGAGCGTCTGTCGGAAAGTTGACTCTGGGCACTGGAGCGTCAGTCGGAAAGTTGACTCTGGGCACAGGAGTGTCTGTCTGAATGTTGATTCTGGGCACAGGATCGTCTGTCCGAAAGTTGACTCTGGGCACAGGAGCGTCTGTCGGAATGTTGACTCTGGGCACAGCAGCGTCTGTCTGAAAGTTGACTCTGGGTACAGGAGCGTCTGTCCGACAGTTGTCTCTGGGCACGGGAGCGTCTGTCGGAAAGTTGACTCTGGGTACAGGAGCGTCTGTCGGAAAGTTGACTTTGGGCACAGGAGCGTCTGTCCGACAGTTGACTCTGGGCACAGGAGCGTCTGTCTGAAAGTTGACTCTGGGCACAGGAGTGTCTGTCTGAAAGTTGACTCTGGGTATAGGATCGTCTGTCTGAAAGTTGACTCTGGGCACAGGAGCGTCTGCCTGAAAGTTGACTCTGGGCACAGGATCGTCTGTCTGAAAGTTGACTCTGGGCACTGGAGCGTCTGTCGGAAAGTTGACTCTGGGCACTGGAGCGTCTGTCTGAGAGTTGACTCTGGGTATAGGATCGTCTGTCTGAAAGTTGACTTTGGGCACAGGAGCGTCTGTCTGAAAGTTGACTTTGGGCACAGGATCGTCTGTCGGAAAGTTGACTCTGGACACTGGAGCGTCAGTCTGAAAGTTGACTCTGGGCACAGGAGCGTCTGTCTGAAAGTTGACTCTGGGCACAGGAGCGTCTGTCGGAAAGTTGACTCTGGGCACAACAGCGTCTGCCTGAAAGTTGACTCTGGGCAGAGGAGAGTCTGTCTGAAAGTTGACTCTGGGCACAGGAGCGTCTGTCGCAAAGTTGACTCTGGGCACTGGAGCGTCTGTCGGAAAGTTGACTGGGCAGAGGAGAGTCTGTCTGAAAGTTGACTCTGGGCACAGGATCGTCTGTCTGAAAGTTGACTCTGGGCACAGGAGCGTCTGTCGGAACGTTGACTCTGGGCACAAGAGCGTCTGTCTGAAAGTTGACTCTGGGCACTGGAGCGTCTGTCGGAAAGTTGACTCTGGGCAGAGGAGAGTCTGTCTGAAAGTTGACTCTGGGCACAGGATCGTCTGTCTGAAAGTTGACTCTGGGCACTGGAGCGTCTGTCGGAAAGTTGACTCTGGGCACAGGAGCGTCTGTCTGAAAGTTGACTCTGGGCACAGGAGTGTCTGTCTGAATGTTGATTCTGGGCACAGCAGCGTCTGTCTGAAAGTTGACTCTGGGTACAGGAGCGTCTGTCCGACAGTTGTCTCTGGGCAAGGAACGTCTGTCGGAAAGTTGACTCTGGGCACAGGAGCGTCTGTCGGAACGTTGACACTGGGCACTGGAGCGTCTGTCTGAAAGTTGACTGGGCACAGGATCGTCTGTCGGAAAGTTGACTCTGGGCACTGGAGCGTCTGTCGGAAAGTTGACTCTGGGCACAGGAGTGTCTGTCTGAATGTTGATTCTGGGCACAGGATCGTCTGTCCGAAAGTTGACTCTGGGCACAGGAGCGTCTGTCGGAAAGTTGACTCTGGGCACAGGAACGTCTGTCGGAAAGTTGACTCTGGGCACAGGAGCGTCTGTCTGAAAGTTGACTCTGGGTATAGGATCGTCTGTCTGAAAGTTGACTCTGGGCACAGGAGCGTCTGCCTGAAAGTTGACTCTGGGCACAGGATCGTCTGTCTGAAAGTTGACTCTGGGCACTGGAGCGTCTGTCGGAAAGTTGACTCTGGGCACTGGAGCGTCTGTAGGAAAGTTGACTTTGGGCACAGGAGCGTCTGTCTGAAAGTTGACTCTGGGCACAGGATCATCTGTCGGAAAGTTGACTCTGGGCACAGGAGCGTCTGTCGGAAAGTTGACTCTGGGCACAAGAGCGTCTGCCTGAAAGTTGACTCTAGGCAGAGGAGCGTCTGTCTGAAAGTTGACTCTGGGCACAGGATCATCTGTCTGAAAGTTGACTCTGGGCACTGGAGCGTCTGTTGGAAGGTTGACTCTGGGCACTGGAGCGTCTGTCTGAAAGTTGACTCTGAGCACTGGAGCGTCTGTCTGAAAGTTGACTCTGAGCACTGGAGTGTCTGTCTGAAAGTTGACTCTGGGCACAGGAGTGTCTGTCTGAAAGTTGACTCTGGGTATAGGATCGTCTGTCTGAAAGTTGACTCTGGGCACGGGAGCGGCTGTCTGAAAGTTGACTCTGGGCACAGGAGTGTCTGTCGGAAAGTTGACTCTGGGCACAGGAGCGTCTATCTGAAAGTTGACTCTGGGCACAGGAGTGTCTGTCTGAAAGTTGACTCTGGGTATAGGATCGTCTGTCTGAAAGTTGACTCTGGGCACAGGAGCGTCTGCCTGAAAGTTGACTCTGGGCACAGGATCGTCTGTCTGAAAGTTGACTCTGGGCACTGGAGCGTCTGTCGGAAAGTTGACTCTGGGCACTGGAGCGTTTGTCGGAAAGTTGACTTTGGGCACAGGAGCGTCTGTCTGAAAGTTGACTCTGGGCACAGGATCGTCTGTCGGAAAGTTGACTCTGTGCACTGGAGCGTCTGTCTGAAAGTTGACTCTGGGCACAGGGGCGTCTGTCTGAAAGTTGACTCTGGGCACAGGAGCGTCTGTCGGGAAGTTGACTCTGGGCACAAGAGCGTCTGCCTGAAAGTTGACTCTGGGCACAGGATCGTCTGTCTGAAAGTTGACTCTGGGCACTGGAGCGTCTGTCGGAAAGTTGACTCTGGGCACAAGAGCGTCTGCCTGAAAGTTGACTCTGGGCACAGTAGCGTCTGTCGGAAAGTTGACTCTGGGCACTGGAGCGTCTGTCGGAAAGTTGACTCTGGGCAGAGGAACGTCTGTCTGAAAGTTGACTCTGGGCACAGGAGCGTCTGTCTGAAAGTTGACTCTGGGCACAGGGGTGTCTGTCTGAAAGTTGACTCTGGATATAGGATCGTCTGTCTGAAAGTTGACTCTGGGCACAGGAGCGGCTGTCTGAAAGTTGACTCTGGGCACAGGAGTGTCTGTCGGAAAGTTTACTCTGGGCACAGGAGCGTCTGTCTGAAAGTTGACTCTGGGTATAGGATCGTCTGTCTGAAAGTTGACTCTGGGCACAGGAGCGTCTGCCTGAAAGTTGACTCTGGGCACAGGATCGTCTGTCTGAAAGTTGACTCTCGGCACAGGAGCGTCTGTCGGAAAGCTGACTCTGGGCACTGGAGCGTCTGTCAGAAAGTTGACTCTGGGCACTGGAGCGTCTGTCGGAAAGTTGACTCTGGGCACTGGAGCGTCTGTCGGAAAGTTGACTTTGGGCACAGGAGCGTCTGTCTGAAAGTTGACTCTGGGCACTGGAGCGTCTGTCGGAAAGTTGACTCTGGGCACTGGAGCGTCTGTCGGAAAGTTGACTTTGGGCACAGGAGCGTCTGTCTGAAAGTTGACTCTAGGCACTGGAGCGTCTGTCGGAAAGTTGACTCTGGGTTCTGGAGCGTCTGTCGGAAAGTTGACTCTGGGCACTGGAGCGTCTGTCTGAAAGTTGACTCTGGGCACGGGAGTGTCTGTCTGAAAGTTGACTCTGGGCACAGGATCGTCAGTCGGAAAGTTGAGTCTGGGCACTGGAGCGTCTGTCTGAAAGTTGACTCTGGGCACAGGAGCGTCTGTCTGAAAGTTGACTCTGGGCACGGGAGTGTCTGTCTGAAAGTTGACTCTGGGCACAGGATCGTCTGTCGGAAAGTTGAGTCTGGGCACAGGATCGTCTGTCTGAAAGTTGACTCTGGGCACTGGAGCGTCTGTCGGAAAGTTGACTCTGGGCACTGGAGCGTTTGTCGGAAAGTTGACTTTGGGCACAGGAGCGTCTGTCTGAAAGTTGACTCTGGGCACAGGATCGTCTGTCGGAAAGTTGACTCTGTGCACTGGAGCGTCTGTCTGAAAGTTGACTCTGGGCACAGGGGCGTCTGTCTGAAAGTTGACTCTGGGCACAGGAGCGTCTGTCGGGAAGTTGACTCTGGGCACAAGAGCGTCTGCCTGAAAGTTGACTCTGGGCACAGGATCGTCTGTCTGAAAGTTGACTCTGGGCACTGGAGCGTCTGTCGGAAAGTTGACTCTGGGCACAAGAGCGTCTGCCTGAAAGTTGACTCTGGGCACAGTAGCGTCTGTCGGAAAGTTGACTCTGGGCACTGGAGCGTCTGTCGGAAAGTTGACTCTGGGCAGAGGAACGTCTGTCTGAAAGTTGACTCTGGGCACAGGAGCGTCTGTCTGAAAGTTGACTCTGGGCACAGGGGTGTCTGTCTGAAAGTTGACTCTGGATATAGGATCGTCTGTCTGAAAGTTGACTCTGGGCACAGGAGCGGCTGTCTGAAAGTTGACTCTGGGCACAGGAGTGTCTGTCGGAAAGTTTACTCTGGGCACAGGAGCGTCTGTCTGAAAGTTGACTCTGGGTATAGGATCGTCTGTCTGAAAGTTGACTCTGGGCACAGGAGCGTCTGCCTGAAAGTTGACTCTGGGCACAGGATCGTCTGTCTGAAAGTTGACTCTCGGCACAGGAGCGTCTGTCGGAAAGCTGACTCTGGGCACTGGAGCGTCTGTCAGAAAGTTGACTCTGGGCACTGGAGCGTCTGTCGGAAAGTTGACTCTGGGCACTGGAGCGTCTGTCGGAAAGTTGACTTTGGGCACAGGAGCGTCTGTCTGAAAGTTGACTCTGGGCACTGGAGCGTCTGTCGGAAAGTTGACTCTGGGCACTGGAGCGTCTGTCGGAAAGTTGACTTTGGGCACAGGAGCGTCTGTCTGAAAGTTGACTCTAGGCACTGGAGCGTCTGTCGGAAAGTTGACTCTGGGTTCTGGAGCGTCTGTCGGAAAGTTGACTCTGGGCACTGGAGCGTCTGTCTGAAAGTTGACTCTGGGCACGGGAGTGTCTGTCTGAAAGTTGACTCTGGGCACAGGATCGTCAGTCGGAAAGTTGAGTCTGGGCACTGGAGCGTCTGTCTGAAAGTTGACTCTGGGCACAGGAGCGTCTGTCTGAAAGTTGACTCTGGGCACGGGAGTGTCTGTCTGAAAGTTGACTCTGGGCACAGGATCGTCTGTCGGAAAGTTGAGTCTGGGCACTGGAGCGTCAGTCGGAAAGTTGACTCTGGGCACGGGAGCGGCTGTCTGAAAGTTGACTCTGGGCACAGGAGTGTCTGTCGGAAAGTTGACTCTGGGCACAGGAGCGTCTATCTGAAAGTTGACTCTGGGCACAGGAGTGTCTGTCTGAAAGTTGACTCTGGGTATAGGATCGTCTGTCTGAAAGTTGACTCTGGGCACAGGAGCGTCTGCCTGAAAGTTGACTCTGGGCACAGGATCGTCTGTCTGAAAGTTGACTCTGGGCACTGGAGCGTCTGTCGGAAAGTTGACTCTGGGCACTGGAGCGTCTGTCGGAAAGTTGACTTTGGGCACAGGAGCGTCTGTCTGAAAGTTGACTCTGGGCACAGGATCGTCTGTCGGAAAGTTGACTCTGTGCACTGGAGCGTCTGTCTGAAAGTTGACTCTGGGCACAGGGGCGTCTGTCTGAAAGTTGACTCTGGGCACAGGAGCGTCTGTCGGGAAGTTGACTCTGGGCACAAGAGCGTCTGCCTGAAAGTTGACTCTGGGCAGAGGAGCGTCTGTCTGAAAGTTGACTCTGGGCACAGGATCGTCTGTCTGAAAGTTGACTCTGGGCACTGGAGCGTCTGTCGGAAAGTTGACTCTGGGCACAAGAGCGTCTGCCTGAAAGTTGACTATGGGCACAGTAGCGTCTGTCGGAAAGTTGACTCTGGGCACTGGAGCGTCTGTCGGAAAGTTGACTCTGGGCAGAGGAACGTCTGTCTGAAAGTTGACTCTGGGCACAGGAGCGTCTGTCTGAAAGTTGACTCTGGGCACAGGGTGTCTGTCTGAAAGTTGACTCTGGGTATAGGATCGTATGTCTGAAAGTTGACTCTGGGCACAGGAGCGGCTGTCTGAAAGTTGACTCTGGGCACAGGAGTGTCTGTCGGAAAGTTTACTCTGGGCACAGGAGCGTCTGTCTGAAAGTTGACTCTGGGTATAGGATCGTCTGTCTGAAAGTTGACTCTGGGCACAGGAGCGTCTGCCTGAAAGTTGACTCTGGGCACAGGATCGTCTGTCTGAAAGTTGACTCTCGGCACAGGAGCGTCTGTCGGAAAGCTGACTCTGGGCACTGGAGCGTCTGTCAGAAAGTTGACTCTGGGCACTGGAGCGTCTGTCGGAAAGTTGACTCTGGGCACTGGAGCGTCTGTCGGAAAGTTGACTTTGGGCACAGGAGCGTCTGTCTGAAAGTTGACTCTGGGCACTGGAGCGTCTGTCGGAAAGTTGACTCTGGGCACTGGAGCGTCTGTCGGAAAGTTGACATTGGGCACAGGAGCGTCTGTCTGAAAGTTGACTCTGGGCACTGGAGCGTCTGTCGGAAAGTTGACTCTGGGTTCTGGAGCGTCTGTCGGAAAGTTGACTCTGGGCACTGGAGCGTCTGTCTGAAAGTTGACTCTGGGCACGGGAGTGTCTGTCTGAAAGTTGACTCTGGGCACAGGATCGTCTGTCGGAAAGTTGAGTCTGGGCACTGGAGCGTCTGTCTGAAAGTTGACTCTGGGCACAGGAGCGTCTGTCTGAAAGTTGACTCTGGGCACGGGAGTGTCTGTCTGAAAGTTGACTCTGGGCACAGGATCGTCTGTCGGAAAGTTGAGTCTGGGCACTGGAGCGTCAGTCGGAAAGTTGACTCTGGGCACAGGAGTGTCTGTCTGAATGTTGATTCTGGGCACAGGATCGTCTGTCCGAAAGTTGACTCTGGGCACAGGAGCGTCTGTCGGAAAGTTGACTCTGGGCACAGCAGCGTCTGTCTGAAAGTTGACTCTGGGTACAGGAGCGTCTGTCCGACAGTTGTCTCTGGGCACGGGAGCGTCTGTCGGAAAGTTGACTCTGGGCACAGGAGCGTCTGTCGGAAAGTTGACTTTGGGCACAGGAGCGTCTGTCCGACAGTTGACTCTGGGCACAGGAGCGTCTGTCTGAAAGTTGACTCTGGGCACAAGAGTGTCTGTCTGAAAGTTGACTCTGGGTATAGGATCGTCTGTCTGAAATTTGACTCTGGGCACAGGAGCGTCTGCCTGACAGTTGACTCTGGGCACAGGATCGTCTGTCTGAAAGTTGACTCTGGGCACTGGAGCGTCTGTCGGAAAGTTGACTCTGGGCACTGGAGCGTCTGTCGGAAAGTTGACTTTGGGCACAGGAGCGTCTGTCTGAAAGTTGACTCTGGGCACAGGATCGTCTGTCGGAAAGTTGACTCTGGGCACTGGAGCATCTGTCTGAAAGTTGACTCTGGGCACAGGAACGTCTGTCTGAAAGTTGACTCTGGGCACAGGAGCGTCTGTCGGAAAGTTGACTCTGGGCACAGGAGCGTCTGTCGGAAAGTTGACTCTGGGCACAAGAGCGTCTGCCTGAAAGTTGACTCTGGGCAGAGGAGCGTCTATCTGAAAGTTGACTCTGGGCACAGGATCATCTGTCTGAAAGTTGACTCTGGGCACTGGAGCGTCTGTCGGAAGGTTGACTCTGGGCACTGGGGCGTCTGTCTGAAAGTTGACTCTGAGCACTGGAGCGTCTGTCTGAAAGTTGACTCTGAGCACTGGAGTGTCTGTCGGAAAGTTGACTCTGGGCACAGGAGCGTCTGTCTGAAAGTTGACTCTGGGCACAGGAGTGTCTGTCTGAAAGTTGACTCTGGGTATAGGATCGTCTGTCTGAAAGTTGACTCTGGGCACAGGAGCGTCTGCCTGAAAGTTGACTCTGGGCACAGGATCGTCTGTCTGAAAGTTGACTCTGGGCACAGGAGCGTCTGTCGGAAAGTTGACTCTGGGCATTGGAGCGTCTGTCTGAAAGTTGACTCTGGGCACAGGAGCGTCTGTCTGAAAGTTGACTCTGGGCACAGGATCGTCTATCTGAAAGTTGAGTCGGCAGAGGAGCGTCTGTCTGAAAGTTGACTCTGGGCACAAGAGCGTCTGCCTGAAAGTTGACTCTGGGCAGAGGAGAGTCTGTCTGAAAGTTGACTCTGGGCACAGGAGCGTCTGTCGGAAAGTTGACTCTGGGCACTGGAGCGTCTGTCGGAAAGTTGACTCTGGGCAGAGGAGAGTCTGTCTGAAAGTTGACTCTGGGCACAGGATCGTCTGTCTGAAAGTTGACTCTGGGCACTGGAGCGTCTGTCGGAAAGTTGACTCTGGGCACAAGAGCGTCTGCCTGAAAGTTGACTTTGGGCACAGGAGCGTCTGTCGGAATGTTGACTCTGGGCACTGGAGCGTCTGTCGGAAAGTTGACTCTGGGCAGAGGAGCGTCTCTCTGAAAGTTGACTCTGGGCACAGGAGCGTCTGTCTGAAAGTTTACTCTGGGCACAGGAGTGTCTGTCTGAAAGTTGACTCTGGGTATAGGATCGTCTGTCTGAAAGTTGACTCTGGGCACAGGAGCGGCTGTCTGAAAGTTGACTCTGGGCACAGGAGTGTCTGTCTGAAAGTTGACTCTGGGCACAGGAGCGTCTGTCTGAAAGTTGACTCTGGGCACTGGAGCGTCTGTCGGAAAGTTGACTTTGGGCACACGTGCGTCTGTCTGAAAGTTGACTCTGGGCACAGGAGCGTCTGTCGGAAAGTTGACTCTGGGCACTGGAGCGTCTGTCGGAAAGTTGACTCTGGGCACAGGAGCGTCTGTCGGAAAGTTGACTCTCGGCACAGGAGCGTCTGTCGGAAAGTTGACTCTGGGCACTGGAGCGTCTGTCGGAAAGTTGACTCTGGGCACAGGAGCGGCTGTCTGAAAGTTGACTTTGGGCACAGGTGCGTCTGTCTGAAAGTTGACTCTGGGCACTGGAGCGTCTGTCGGAAAGTTGACTCTGGGCACTGGAGCGTCTGTCGGAAAGTTGACTCTGGGCACTGGAGCGTCTGTCTGAAAGTTGACTCTGGGCACAGGAGCGTCTGCCTGAAAGTTGACTCTGGACACAGGATCGTCTGTCTGAAAGTTGACTCTGGGCACAGGAGCGTCTGTCGGAAAGTTGACTCTGGGCACAGGAGCGTCTGTCGGAAAGTTGACTCTGGGCACTGGAGCGTCTGTCGGAAAGTTGTCTCTGGGCACAGGAGCGTCTGTCGGAAAGTTGACTCTCGGCACAGGAGCGTCTGTCGGAAAGCTGACTCTAGGCACTGGAGCGTCTGTCGGAATGTTGACTCTGGGCACTGGAGCGTCTGTCTGAAAGTTGACTCTGGGCACAGGATCGTCTGTCGGAAAGTTGAGTCTGGGCACTGGAGCGTCAGTTGGAAAGTTGACTCTGGGCACAGGAGTGTCTGTCTGAATGTTGATTCTGGGCACAGGATCGTCTGTCCGAAAGTTTACTATGGGCACAGGAGCGTCTGTCGGAAAGTTGACTCTGGGCACAGCAGCGTCTGTCTGAAAGTTGACTCTGGGTACAGGAGCGTCTGTCCGACAGTTCTCTCTGGGCACGGGAGCGTCTGTCGGAAAGTTGACTCTGGGCACAGGAGCGTCTGTCGGAAAGTTGACTTTGGGCAAAGGAGCGTCTGTCCGACAGTTGACTCTGGGCACAGGAGCGTCTGTCTGAAAGTTGACTCTGGGCACAGGAGTGTCTGTCTGAAAGTTGACTCTGGGTATAGGATCGTCTGTCTGAAAGTTGACTCTGGGCACAGGAGCGTCTGCCTGAAAGTTGACTCTGGGCACAGGATCGTCTGTCTGAAAGTTGACTCTGGGCACTGGAGCGTCTGTCGGAAAGTTGACTCTGGGCACTGGAGCGTCTGTCGGAAAGTTGACTTTGGGCACAGGAGCGTCTGTCTGAAAGTTGACTCTGGGCACAGGATCGTCTGTCGGAAAGTTGACTCTGGGCACTGGAGCGTCTGTCTGAAAGTTGACTCTGGGCACAGGAACGTCTGTCTGAAAGTTGACTCTGGGCACAGGAGCGTCTGTCGGAAAGTTGACTCTGGGCACAAGAGCGTCTGCCTGAAAGTTGACTCTGGGCAGAGGAGCATCTATCTGAAAGTTGACTCTGGGCACAGGATCATCTGTCTGAAAGTTGACTCTGGGCACTGGAGCGTCTGTCGGAAGGTTGACTCTGGGCACTGGGGCGTCTGTCTGAAAGTTGACTCTGAGCACTGGAGCGTCTGTCTGAAAGTTGACTCTGAGCACTGGAGTGTCTGTCGGAAAGTTGACTCTGGGCACAGGAGCGTCTGTCTGAAAGTTGACTCTGGGCACAGGAGTGTCTGTCTGAAAGTTGACTCTGGGTATAGGATCGTCTGTCTGAAAGTTGACTCTGGGCACAGGAGCGTCTGCCTGAAAGTTGACTCTGGGCACAGGATCGTCTGTCTGAAAGTTGACTCTGGGCACAGGAGCGTCTGCCTGAAAGTTGACTCTGGGCACAGGAGCGTCTGTCTGAAAGTTGACTCTGGGCACAGGATCGTCTGTCTGAAAGTTGACTCTGGGCACTGGAGCGTCTGTCGGAAAGTTGACTCTGGGCATTGGAGCGTCTGTCTGAAAGTTGACTCTGGGCACGGGAGTGTCTGTCTGAAAGTTGACTCTGGGCACAGGATCGTCTGTCGGAAAGTTGAGTCTGGGCACTGGAGCGTCAGTCGGAAAGTTGACTCTGGGCACAGCAGCGTCTGTCTGAAAGTTGACTCTGGGTACAGGAGCGTCTGTCCGACAGTTGTCTCTGGGCACGGGAGCGTCTGTCGGAAAGTTGACTCTGGGCACAGGAGCGTCTGTCGGAAAGTTGACTTTGGGCACAGGAGCGTCTGTCCGACAGTTGACTCTGGGCACAGGAGCGTCTGTCTGAAAGTTGACTCTGGGTATAGGATCGTCTGTCTGAAAGTTGACTCTGGGCACAGGAGCGTCTGCCTGACAGTTGACTCTGGGCACAGGATCGTCTGTCTGAAAGTTGACTCTGGGCACTGGAGCGTCTGTCGGAAAGTTGACTCTGGGCACTGGAGCGTCTGTCGGAAAGTTGACTTTGGGCACAGGAGCGTCTGTCTGAAAGTTGACTCTGGGCACAGGATCGTCTGTCGGAAAGTTGACTCTGGGTACTGGAGCATCTGTCTGAAAGTTGACTCTGGGCACAGGAACGTCTGTCTGAAAGTTGACTCTGGGCACAGGAGCGTCTGTCGGAAAGTTGACTCTGGGCACAAGAGCGTCTGCCTGAAAGTTGACTCTGGGCAGAGGAGCGTCTATCTGAAAGTTGACTCTGGGCACAGGATCATCTGTCTGAAAGTTGACTCTGGGCACTGGAGCGTCTGTCGGAAGGTTGACTCTGGGCACTGGGGCGTCTGTCTGAAAGTTGACTCTGAGCACTGGAGCGTCTGTCTGAAAGTTGACTCTGAGCCCTGGAGTGTCTGTCTGAAAGTTGACTCTGGGCACAGGAGCGTCTGCCTGAAAGTTGACTCTGGGCACAGGATCGTCTGTCTGAAAGTTGACTCTGGGCACTGGAGCGTCTGTCGGAAAGTTGACTCTGGGCATTGGAGCGTCTGTCTGAAAGTTGACTCTGGGCACAGGAGCGTCTGTCTGAAAGTTGACTCTGGGCACAGGATCGTCTATCTGAAAGTTGAGTCGGCAGAGGAGCGTCTGTCGGAAAGTTGACTCTGGGCACAAGAGCGTCTGCCTGAAAGTTGACTCTGGGCAGAGGAGAGTCTGTCTGAAAGTTGACTCTGGGCACAGGAGCGTCTGTCGGAAAGTTGACTCTCGGCACTGGAGCGTCTGTCGGAAAGTTGACTCTGGGCAGAGGAGAGTCTGTCTGAAAGTTGACTCTGGGCACAGGATCGTCTGTCTGAAAGTTGACTCTGGGCACTGGAGCGTCTGTCGGAAAGTTGACTCTGGGCAGAGGAGAGTCTGTCTGAAAGTTGACTCTGGGCACAGGATCGTCTGTCTGAAAGTTGACTCTGCGCACTGGAGCGTCTGTCGGAAAGTTGACTCTGGGCACAAGAGCGTCTGCCTGAAAGTTGACTCTGGGCACAAGAGCGTCTGCCTGAAAGTTGACTTTGGGCACAGGAGCGTCTGTCTGAAAGTTGACTCCGGGCACTGGAGCGTCTGTCTGAAAGTTGACTCTGGGCACTGGAGCGTCTGTCGGAAAGTTGACTCTGGGCAGAGGAGCGTCTGTCTGAAAGTTGACTCTGGGCACAGGAGCGTCTGTCTGAAAGTTTACTCTGGGCACAGGAGTGTCTGTCTGAAAGTTGACTCTGGGTATAGGATCGTCTGTCTGAAAGTTGACTCTGGGCACAGGAGCGGCTGTCTGATAGTTGACTCTGGGCACAGGAGTGTCTGTCTGAAAGTTGACTCTGGGCACTGGAGCGTCTGTCGGAAGGTTGACTCTGGGCACTGGGGCGTCTGTCTGAAAGTTGACTCTGAGCACTGGAGCGTCTGTCTGAAAGTTGACTCTGAGCCCTGGAGTGTCTGTCGGAAAGTTGACTCTGGGCACAGGAGCGTCTGTCTGAAAGTTGACTCTGGGCACAGGAGTGTCTGTCTGAAAGTTGACTCTGGGTATAGGATCGTCTGTCTGAAAGTTGACTCTGGGCACAGGAGCGTCTGCCTGAAAGTTGACTCTGGGCACAGGATCGTCTGTCTGAAAGTTGACTCTGGGCACTGGAGCGTCTGTCGGAAAGTTGACTCTGGGCATTGGAGCGTCTGTCTGAAAGTTGACTCTGGGCACAGGAGCGTCTGTCTGAAAGTTGACTCTGGGCACAGGATCGTCTATCTGAAAGTTGAGTCGGCAGAGGAGCGTCTGTCTGAAAGTTGACTCTGGGCACAGGAGCGTCTGTCGGAAAGTTGACTCTGGGCACAAGAGCGTCTGCCTGAAAGTTGACTCTGGGCAGAGGAGAGTCTGTCTGAAAGTTGACTCTGGGCACAGGAGCGTCTGTCGGAAAGTTGACTCTCGGCACTGGAGCGTCTGTCGGAAAGTTGACTCTGGGCAGAGGAGAGTCTGTCTGAAAGTTGACTCTGGGCACAGGATCGTCTGTCTGAAAGTTGACTCTGGGCACTGGAGCGTCTGTCGGAAAGTTGACTCTGGGCACAAGAGCGTCTGCCTGAAAGTTGACTTTGGGCACAGGAGCGTCTGTCGGAAAGTTGACTCTGGGCACTGGAGCGTCTGTCGGAAAGTTGACTCTGGGCAGAGGAGCGTCTGTCTGAAAGTTGACTCTGGGCACAGGAGCGTCTGTCTGAAAGTTTACTCTGGGCACAGGAGTGTCTGTCTGAAAGTTGACTCTGGGTATAGGATCGTCTGTCTGAAAGTTGACTCTGGGCACAGGAGCGGCTGTCTGAAAGTTGACTCTGGGCACAGGAGTGTCTGTCTGAAAGTTGACTCTGGGCACAGGAGCGTCTGTCTGAAAGTTGACTCTGGGCACAGGAGTGTCTGTCTGAAAGTTGACTCTGGGTATAGGATCGTCTTTCTGAAAGTTGACTCTGGGCACAGGAGCGTCTGCCTGAAAGTTGACTCTGGGCACAGGATCGTCGGTCGGAAAGTTGACTCTGGGCACTGGAGCGTCTGTCGGAAAGTTGACTTTGGGCACAGGTGCGTCTGTCTGAAAGTTGACTCTGGGCACAGGAGCGTCTGTCGGAAAGTTGACTCTGGGCACTGGAGCGTCTGTCGGAAAGTTGACTCTGGGCACAGGAGCGTCTGTCTGAAAGTTGACTCTGGGCACAGGAGCGTCTGTCGGAAAGTTGACTCTGGGCACTGGAGCGTCTGTCGGAAAGTTGACTCTGGGTACAGGAGCGTCTGTCGGAAAGTTGACTCTGGGCACTGGAGCGTCTGTCGGAAAGTTGTCTCTGGGCACAGGAGCGTCTGTCGGAAAGTTGACTCTCGGCACAGGAGCGTCTGTCGGAAAGCTGACTCTAGGCACTGGAGCGTCTGTCGGAATGTTGACTCTGGGCACTGGAGCGTCTGTCTGAAAGTTGACTCTGGGCACAGGATCGTCTGTCGGAAAGTTGAGTCTGGGCACTGGAGCGTCAGTTGGAAAGTTGACTCTGGGCACAGGAGTGTCTGTCTGAATGTTGATTCTGGGCACAGGATCGTCTGTCCGAAAGTTTACTATGGGCACAGGAGCGTCTGTCGGAAAGTTGACTCTGGGCACAGCAGCGTCTGTCTGAAAGTTGACTCTGGGTACAGGAGCGTCTGTCCGACAGTTCTCTCTGGGCACGGGAGCGTCTGTCGGAAAGTTGACTCTGGGCACAGGAGCGTCTGTCGGAAAGTTGACTTTGGGCACAGGAGCGTCTGTCCGACAGTTGACTCTGGGCACAGGAGCGTCTGTCTGAAAGTTGACTCTGGGCACAGGAGTGTCTGTCTGAAAGTTGACTCTGGGTATAGGATCGTCTGTCTGAAAGTTAACTCTGGGCACAGGAGCGTCTGCCTGAAAGTTGACTCTGGGCACAGGATCGTCTGTCTGAAAGTTGACTCTGGGCACTGGAGCGTCTGTCGGAAAGTTGACTCTGGGCACTGGAGCGTCTGTCGGAAAGTTGTCTCTGGGCACAGGAGCGTCTGTCGGAAAGTTGACTCTCGGCACAGGAGCGTCTGTCGGAAAGCTGACTCTAGGCACTGGAGCGTCTGTCGGAATGTTGACTCTGGGCACTGGAGAGTCTGTCTGAAAGTTGACTCTGGGCACAGGATCGTCTGTCGGAAAGTTGAGTCTGGGCACTGGAGCGTCAGTTGGAAAGTTGACTCTGGGCACAGGAGTGTCTGTCTGAATGTTGATTCTGGGCACAGGATCGTCTTTCCGAAAGTTTACTATGGGCACAGGAGCGTCTGTCGGAAAGTTGACTCTGGGCACAGCAGCGTCTGTCTGAAAGTTGACTCTGGGTACAGGAGCGTCTGTCCGACAGTTCTCTCTGGGCACGGGAGCGTCTGTCGGAAAGTTGACTCTGGGCACAGGAGCGTCTGTCGGAAAGTTGACTTTGGGCACAGGAGCGTCTGTCCGACAGTTGACTCTGGGCACAGGAGCGTCTTTCTGAAAGTTGACTCTGGGCACAGGAGTGTCTGTCTGAAAGTTGACTCTGTGTATAGGATCGTCTGTCTGAAAGTTGACTCTGGGCACAGGAGCGTCTGCCTGAAAGTTGACTCTGGGCACAGGATCGTCTGTCTGAAAGTTGACTCTGGGCACTGGAGCGTCTGTCGGAAAGTTGACTCTGGGCACTGGAGCGTCTGTCGGAAAGTTGACTTTGGGCACAGGAGCGTCTGTCTGAAATTTGACTCTGGGCACAGGATCGTCTGTCGGAAAGTTGACTCGGGGCACTGGAGCGTCTGTCTGAAAGTTGACTCTGGGCACAGGAACGTCTGTCTGAAAGTTGACTCTGGGCACAGGAGCGTCTGTCGGAAAGTTGACTCTGGGCACAAGAGCGTCTGCCTGAAAGTTGACTCTGGGCAGAGGAGCATCTATCTGAAAGTTGACTCTGGGCACAGGATCATCTGTCTGAAAGTTGACTCTGGGCACTGGAGCGTCTGTCGGAAGGTTGACTCTGGGCACTGGGGCGTCTGTCTGAAAGTTGACTCTGAGCACTGGAGCGTCTGTCTGAAAGTTGACTCTGAGCACTGGAGTGTCTGTCGGAAAGTTGACTCTGGGCACAGGAGCGTCTGTCGGAAAGTTGACTTTGGGCACAGGAGCGTCTGTCCGACAGTTGACTCTGGGCACAGGAGCGTCTGTCTGAAAGTTGACTCTGGGCACAGGAGTGTCTGTCTGAAAGTTGACTCTGTGTATAGGATCGTCTGTCTGAAAGTTGACTCTGGGCACAGGAGCGTCTGCCTGAAAGTTGACTCTGGGCACAGGATCGTCTGTCTGAAAGTTAACTCTGGGCACTGGAGCGTCTGTCGGAAAGTTGACTCTGGGCACTGGAGCGTCTGTCGGAAAGTTGACTTTGGGCACAGGAGCGTCTGTCTGAAATTTGACTCTGGGCACAGGATCGTCTGTCGGAAAGTTGACTCTGGGCACTGGAGCGTCTGTCTGAAAGTTGACTCTGGGCACAGGAACGTCTGTCTGAAAGTTGACTCTGGGCACAGGAGCGTCTGTCGGAAAGTTGACTCTGGGCACAAGAGCGTCTGCCTGAAAGTTGACTCTGGGCAGAGGAGCATCTATCTGAAAGTTGACTCTGGGCACAGGATCGTCTGTCTGAAAGTTGACTCTGGGCACTGGAGCGTCTGTCGGAAAGTTGACTCTGGGCACTGGAGCGTCTGTCTGAAAGTTGACTCTGGGCACTGGAGCGTCTGTCGGAAAGTTGACTCTGGGCAGAGGAGCGTCTGTCTGAAAGTTGACTCTGGGCACAGGAGCGTCTGTCTGAAAGTTTACTCTCGGCACAGGAGCGTCTGTCGGAAAGCTGACTCTGGGCACTGGAGCGTCTGTCGGAAAGTTGTCTCTGGGCACAGGAGCGTCTGTCGGAAAGTTGACTCTCGGCACAGGAGCGTCTGTCGGAAAGCTGACTCTAGGCACTGGAGCGTCTGTCGGAATGTTGACTCTGGGCACTGGAGCGTCTGTCTGAAAGTTGACTCTGGGCACAGGATCGTCTGTCGGAAAGTTGAGTCTGGGCACTGGAGCGTCAGTTGGAAAGTTGACTCTGGGCACAGGAGTTTCTGTCTGAATGTTGATTCTGGGCACAGGATCGTCTTTCCGAAAGTTTACTATGGGCACAGGAGCGTCTGTCGGAAAGTTGACTCTGGGCACAGCAGCGTCTGTCTGAAAGTTGACTCTGGGTACAGGAGCGTCTGTCCGACAGTTCTCTCTGGGCACGGGAGCGTCTGTCGGAAAGTTGACTCTGGGCACAGGAGCGTCTGTCGGAAAGTTGACTTTGGGCACAGGAGCGTCTGTCCGACAGTTGACTCTGGGCACAGGAGCGTCTGTCTGAAAGTTGACTCTGGGCACAGGAGTGTCTGTCTGAAAGTTGACTCTGTGTATAGGATCGTCTGTCTGAAAGTTGACTCTGGGCACAGGAGCGTCTGCCTGAAAGTTGACTCTGGGCACAGGATCGTCTGTCTGAAAGTTGACTCTGGGCACTGGAGCGTCTGTCGGAAAGTTGACTCTGGGCACTGGAGCGTCTGTCGGAAAGTTGACTTTGGGCACAGGAGCGTCTGTCTGAAATTTGACTCTGGGCACAGGGTCGTCTGTCGGAAAGTTGACTCTGGGCACTGGAGCGTCTGTCTGAAAGTTGACTCTGGGCACAGGAACGTCTGTCTGAAAGTTGACTCTGGGCACAGGAGCGTCTGTCGGAAAGTTGACTCTGGGCACAAGAGCGTCTGCCTGAAAGTTGACTCTGGGCAGAGGAGCATCTATCTGAAAGTTGACTCTGGGCACAGGATCATCTGTCTGAAAGTTGACTCTGGGCACTGGAGCGTCTGTCGGAAGGTTGACTCTGGGCACTGGGGCGTCTGTCTGAAAGTTGACTCTGAGCACTGGAGCGTCTGTCTGAAAGTTGACTCTGAGCACTGGAGTGTCTGTCGGAAAGTTGACTCTGGGCACAGGAGCGTCTGTCGGAAAGTTGACTTTGGGCACAGGAGCGTCTGTCCGACAGTTGACTCTGGGCACAGGAGCGTCTGTCTGAAAGTTGACTCTGGGCACAGGAGTGTCTGTCTGAAAGTTGACTCTGTGTATAGGATCGTCTGTCTGAAAGTTGACTCTGGGCACAGGAGCGTCTGCCTGAAAGTTGACTCTGGGCACAGGATCGTCTGTCTGAAAGTTGACTCTGGGCACTGGAGCGTCTGTCGGAAAGTTGACTCTGGGCACTGGAGCGTCTGTCGGAAAGTTGACTTTGGGCACAGGAGCGTCTGTCTGAAATTTGACTCTGGGAACAGGATCGTCTGTCGGAAAGTTGACTCTGGGCACTGGAGCGTCTGTCTGAAAGTTGACTCTGGGCACAGGAACGTCTGTCTGAAAGTTGACTCTGGGCACAGGAGCGTCTGTCGGAAAGTTGACTCTGGGCACAAGAGCGTCTGCCTGAAAGTTGACTCTGGGCAGAGGAGCATCTATCTGAAAGTTGACTCTGGGCACAGGATCGTCTGTCTGAAAGTTGACTCTGGGCACTGGAGCGTCTGTCTGAAAGTTGACTCCGGGCACTGGAGCGTCTGTCTGAAAGTTGACTCTGGGCACTGGAGCGTCTGTCGGAAAGTTGACTCTGGGCAGAGGAGCGTCTGTCTGAAAGTTGACTCTGGGCACAGGAGCGTCTGTCTGAAAGTTTACTCTGGGCACAGGAGTGTCTGTCTGAAAGTTGACTCTGGGTATAGGATCGTCTGTCGGAAAGTTGACTCTGGGCACAAGAGCGTCTGCCTGAAAGTTGACTCTGGGCACAAGAGCGTCTGCCTGAAAGTTGACTTTGGGCACAGGAGCGTCTGTCTGAAAGTTGACTCCGGGCACTGGAGCGTCTGTCTGAAAGTTGACTCTGGGCACTGGAGCGTCTGTCGGAAAGTTGACTCTGGGCAGAGGAGCGTCTGTCTGAAAGTTGACTCTGGGCACAGGAGCGTCTGTCTGAAAGTTGACTCTGGGCACAGGATCGTCTGTCTGAAAGTTGACTCTGGGCACTGGAGCGTCTGTCGGAAAGTTGACTCTGGGCACTGGAGCGTCTGTCGGAAAGTTGACTTTGGGCACAGGAGCGTCTGTCTGAAATTTGACTCTGGGCACAGGATCGTCTGTCGGAAAGTTGACTCTGGGCACTGGAGCGTCTGTCTGAAAGTTGACTCTGGGCACAGGAACGTCTGTCTGAAAGTTGACTCTGGGCACAGGAGCGTCTGTCTGAAAGTTGACTCTGGGCACTGGAGCGTCTGTCGGAAAGTTGACTCTGGGCACTGGAGCGTCTGTCTGAAAGTTGACTCTGGGCACTGGAGCGTCTGTCGGAAAGTTGACTCTGGGCAGAGGAGCGTCTGTCTGAAAGTTGACTCTGGGCACAGGAGCGTCTGTCTGAATGTTTACTCTCGGCACAGGAGCGTCTGTCGGAAAGCTGACTCTGGGCACTGGAGCGTCTGTCGGAAAGTTGTCTCTGGGCACAGGAGCGTCTGTCGGAAAGTTGACTCTCGGCACAGGAGCGTCTGTCGGAAAGCTGACTCTAGGCACTGGAGCGTCTGTCGGAATGTTGACTCTGGGCACTGGAGCGTCTGTCTGAAAGTTGACTCTGGGCACAGGATCGTCTGTCGGAAAGTTGAGTCTGGGCACTGGACCGTCAGTTGGAAAGTTGACTCTGGGCACAGGAGTGTCTGTCTGAATGTTGATTCTGGGCACAGGATCGTCTTTCCGAAAGTTTACTATGGGCACAGGAGCGTCTGTCGGAAAGTTGACTCTGGGCACAGCAGCGTCTGTCTGAAAGTTGACTCTGGGTACAGGAGCGTCTGTCCGACAGTTCTCTCTGGGCACGGGAGCGTCTGTCGGAAAGTTGACTCTGGGCACAGGAGCGTCTGTCGGAAAGTTGACTTTGGGCACAGGAGCGTCTGCCCGACAGTTGACTCTGGGCACAGGAGCGTTTGTCTGAAAGTTGACTCTGGGCACAGGAGTGTCTGTCTGAAAGTTGACTCTGTGTATAGGATCGTCTGTCTGAAAGTTGACTCTGGGCACAGGAGCGTCTGCCTGAAAGTTGACTCTGGGCACAGGATCGTCTGTCTGAAAGTTGACTCTGGGCACTGGAGCGTCTGCCTGAAAGTTGACTCTGGGCACAAGAGCGTCTGCCTGAAAGTTGACTTTGGGCACAGGAGCGTCTGTCTGAAAGTTGACTCCGGGCACTGGAGCGTCGGTCTGAAAGTTGACTCTGGGCACTGGAGCGTCTGTCGGAAAGTTGACTCTGGGCAGAGGAGCGTCTGTCTGAAAGTTGACACTGGGCACAGGAGCGTCTGTCTGAAAGTTTACTCTGGGCACAGGAGTGTCTGTCTGAAAGTTGACTCTGGGTATAGGATCGTCTGTCTGAAAGTTGACTCTGGGCACAGGAGCGGCTGTCTGAAAGTTGACTCTGGGCACAGGAGTGTCTGTCTGAAAGTTGACTCTGGGCACAGGAGCGTCTGTCTGAAAGTTGACTCTGGGCACAGGAGTGTCTGTCTGAAAGTTGACTCTGGGTATAGGATCGTCTGTCTGAAAGTTGACTCTGGGCACAGGAGCGTCTGCCTGAAAGTTGACTCTGGGCACAGGATCGTCGGTCGGAAAGTTGACTCTGGGCACTGGAGCGTCTGTCGGAAGGTTGACTCTGGGCACTGGGGCGTCTGTCTGAAAGTTGACTCTGAGCACTGGAGCGTCTGTCTGAAAGTTGACTCTGAGCACTGGAGTGTCTGTCGGAAAGTTGACTCTGGGCACAGGAGCGTCTGTCTGAAAGTTGACTCTGGGCACAGGAGTGTCTGTCTGAAAGTTGACTCTGGGTATAGGATCGTCTGTCTGAAAGTTGACTCTGGGCACAGGAGCGTCTGCCTGAAAGTTGACTCTGGGCACAGGATCGTCTGTCTGAAAGTTGACTCTGGGCACTGGAGCGTCTGTCGGAAAGTTGACTCTGGGCATTGGAGCGTCTGTCTGAAAGTTGACTCTGGGCACAGGAGCGTCTGTCTGAAAGTTGACTCTGGGCACAGGATCGTCTATCTGAAAGTTGAGTCGGCAGAGGAGCGTCTGTCTGAAAGTTGACTCTGGGCACAGGAGCGTCTGTCGGAAAGTTGACTCTGGGCACAAGAGCGTCTGCCTGAAAGTTGACTCTGGGCAGAGGAGAGTCTGTCTGAAAGTTGACTCTGGGCACAGGAGCGTCTGTCGGAAAGTTGACTCTCGGCACTGGAGCGTCTGTCGGAAAGTTGACTCTGGGCAGAGGAGAGTCTGTCTGAAAGTTGACTCTGGGCACAGGATCGTCTGTCTGAAAGTTGACTCTGGGCACTGGAGCGTCTGTCGGAAAGTTGACTCTGGGCACAAGAGCGTCTGCCTGAAAGTTGACTTTGGGCACAGGAGCGTCTGTCGGAAAGTTGACTCTGGGCACTGGAGCGTCTGTCGGAAAGTTGACTCTGGGCAGAGGAGCGTCTGTCTGAAAGTTGACTCTGGGCACAGGAGCGTCTGTCTGAAAGTTTACTCTGGGCACAGGAGTGTCTGTCTGAAAGTTGACTCTGGGTATAGGATCGTCTGTCTGAAAGTTGACTCTGGGCACAGGAGCGGCTGTCTGAAAGTTGACTCTGGGCACAGGAGTGTCTGTCTGAAAGTTGACTCTGGGCACAGGAGCGTCTGTCTGAAAGTTGACTCTGGGCACAGGAGTGTCTGTCTGAAAGTTGACTCTGGGTATAGGATCGTCTGTCTGAAAGTTGACTCTGGGCACAGGAGCGTCTGCCTGAAAGTTGACTCTGGGCACAGGAGCGTCTGTCGGAAAGTTGACTCTCGGCACTGGAGCGTCTGTCGGAAAGTTGACTCTGGGCAGAGGAGAGTCTGTCTGAAAGTTGACTCTGGGCACAGGATCGTCTGTCTGAAAGTTGACTCTGGGCACTGGAGCGTCTGTCGGAAAGTTGACTCTGGGCACAAGAGCGTCTGCCTGAAAGTTGACTTTGGGCACAGGAGCGTCTGTCGGAAAGTTGACTCTGGGCACTGGAGCGTCTGTCGGAAAGTTGACTCTGGGCAGAGGAGCGTCTGTCTGAAAGTTGACTCTGGGCACAGGAGCGTCTGTCTGAAAGTTTACTCTGGGCACAGGAGTGTCTGTCTGAAAGTTGACTCTGGGTATAGGATCGTCTGTCTGAAAGTTGACTCTGGGCACAGGAGCGGCTGTCTGAAAGTTGACTCTGGGCACAGGAGTGTCTGTCTGAAAGTTGACTCTGGGCACAGGAGCGTCTGTCTGAAAGTTGACTCTGGGCACAGGAGTGTCTGTCTGAAAGTTGACTCTGGGTATAGGATCGTCTGTCTGAAAGTTGACTCTGGGCACAGGAGCGTCTGCCTGAAAGTTGACTCTGGGCACAGGATCGTCGGTCGGAAAGTTGACTCTGGGCACTGGAGCGTCTGTCGGAAAGTTGACTTTGGGCACAGGTGCGTCTGTCTGAAAGTTGACTCTGGGCACAGGAGCGTCTGTCGGAAAGTTGACTCTGGGCACTGGAGCGTCTGTCGGAAAGTTGACTCTGGGCACAGGAGCGTCTGTCGGAAAGTTGACTCTCGGCACAGGAGCGTCTGTCGGAAAGTTGACTCTGGGCACTGGAGCGTCTGTCGGAAAGTTGACTCTGGGCACAGGAGCGTCTGTCGGAAAGTTGACTCTGGGCACTGGAGCGTCTGTCGGAAAGTTGTCTCTGGGCACAGGAGCGTCTGTCGGAAAGTTGACTCTCGGCACAGGAGCGTCTGTCGGAAAGCTGACTCTAGGCACTGGAGCGTCTGTCGGAATGTTGACTCTGGGCACTGGAGCGTCTGTCTGAAAGTTGACTCTGGGCACAGGATCGTCTGTCGGAAAGTTGAGTCTGGGCACTGGAGCGTCAGTTGGAAAGTTGACTCTGGGCACAGGAGTGTCTGTCTGAATGTTGATTCTGGGCACAGGATCGTCTGTCCGAAAGTTTACTATGGGCACAGGAGCGTCTGTCGGAAAGTTGACTCTGGGCACAGCAGCGTCTGTCTGAAAGTTGACTCTGGGTACAGGAGCGTCTGTCCGACAGTTCTCTCTGGGCACGGGAGCGTCTGTCGGAAAGTTGACTCTGGGCACAGGAGCGTCTGTCGGAAAGTTGACTTTGGGCACAGGAGCGTCTGTCCGACAGTTGACTCTGGGCACAGGAGCGTCTGTCTGAAAGTTGACTCTGGGCACAGGAGTGTCTGTCTGAAAGTTGACTCTGGGTATAGGATCGTCTGTCTGAAAGTTAACTCTGGGCACAGGAGCGTCTGCCTGAAAGTTGACTCTGGGCACAGGATCGTCTGTCTGAAAGTTGACTCTGGGCACTGGAGCGTCTGTCGGAAAGTTGACTCTGGGCACTGGAGCGTCTGTCGGAAAGTTGTCTCTGGGCACAGGAGCGTCTGTCGGAAAGTTGACTCTCGGCACAGGAGCGTCTGTCGGAAAGCTGACTCTAGGCACTGGAGCGTCTGTCGGAATGTTGACTCTGGGCACTGGAGCGTCTGTCTGAAAGTTGACTCTGGGCACAGGATCGTCTGTCTGAAAGTTGACTCTGGGCACTGGAGCGTCTGTCGGAAAGTTGACTCTGGGCACAAGAGCGTCTGCCTGAAAGTTGACTCTGGGCACAAGAGCGTCTGCCTGAAAGTTGACTTTGGGCACAGGAGCGTCTGTCTGAAAGTTGACTCCGGGCACTGGAGCGTCTGTCTGAAAGTTGACTCTGGGCACTGGAGCGTCTGTCGGAAAGTTGACTCTGGGCAGAGGAGCGTCTGTCTGAAAGTTGACTCTGGGCACAGGAGCGTCTGTCTGAAAGTTTACTCTGGGCACAGGAGTGTCTGTCTGAAAGTTGACTCTGGGTATAGGATCGTCTGTCTGAAAGTTGACTCTGGGCACAGGAGCGGCTGTCTGAAAGTTGACTCTGGGCACAGGAGTGTCTGTCTGAAAGTTGACTCTGGGCACAGGAGTGTCTGTCTGAAAGTTGACTCTGGGTATAGGATCGTCTGTCTGAAAGTTGACTCTGGGCACAGGAGCGTCTGCCTGAAAGTTGACTCTGGGCACAGGATCGTCGGTCGGAAAGTTGACTCTGGGCACTGGAGCGTCTGTCGGAAAGTTGACTTTGGGCACAGGTGCGTCTGTCTGAAAGTTGACTCTGGGCACAGGAGGGTCTGTCGGAAAGTTGACTCTGGGCACTGGAGCGTCTGTCGGAAGGTTGACTCTGGGCACAGGAGCATCTGTCGGAAAGTTGACTCTCGGCACAGGAGCGTCTGTCGGAAAGTTGACTCTGGGCACTGGAGCGTCTGTCGGAATGTTGACTGGGCACTGGAGCATCTGTCGGAAAGTTGACTTTGGGCACAGGAGCGTCTGTCTGAAAGTTGACTCTGGGCACTGGAGCATCTGTCGGAAAGTTGACTCTGGGCACTGGAGCGTCTGTCGGAAAGTTGACTCTGGGCACTGGAGCATCTGTCTGAAAGTTGACTCTGGGCACAGGATCGTCTGTCGGGAAGTTGAGTCTGGGCACTGGAGCGTCTGTCGGAAAGTTGACTCTGGGCACAGGAGTGTCTGTCTGAATGTTGATTCTGGGCACAGGATCGTCTGTCCGAAAGTTGACTCTGGGCACAGGAGCGTCTGTCGGAAAGTTGTCTCTGGGCACAGCAGCGTCTGTCTGAAAGTTGACTCTGGGTACAGGAGCGTCTGTCCGACAGTTGTCTCTGGGCACGAGAGCGTCTGTCGGAAAGTTGACTCTGGGTACGGGAGCGTCTGTCTGAAAGTTGACTTTGGGCACGGGAGCGTCTGTCCGACAGTTGACTCTGGGCACAGGAGCGTCTGTCTGAAAGTTGTCTCTGGGCACAGGAGCGTCTGTCGGAAAGTTGACTCTGTGCACAGGAGTGTCTGTCTGAAAGTTGACTCTCGGCACAGGAGTGTCTGTCTGAACGTTGCCTCTGGGCACAGGAGCGTCTGTCTGAAAGTTGACTCTGGGCACAGGATCGTCTGTCTGAAAGTTGACTCTGGGTACAGGAGCGTCTGTCCGACAGTTGTCTCTGGGCAGAGGAGCGTCTGTCTGAAAGTTGACTCTGTGCACAGGAGTGTCTGTCTGAAAGTTGACTCTCGGCACAGGAGTGTCTGTCTGAACGTTGACTCTGGGCACAGGAGCGTCTGTCTGAAAGTTGACTCTGGGCACAGGATCGTCTGTCTGAAAGTTGACTCTGGGCACAGGAGCGTCTGTCGGAAAGTTGACTCTGGGCACAGGAGCGTCTGTCGGAACGTTGACTCTGGGCACAGGAGCGTCTGTCTGAAAGTTGACTCTGGGCACAGGAGCGTCTGTCGGAACGTTGACTCTGGGCACAGGAGCGTCTGTCTGAAAGTTGACTCTGGGCACAGGAGCGTCTGTCGGAACGTTGACTTTGGGCACAGGAGCGTCTGTCGGAAAGTTGACTCTGGGCACTGGAGTGTCTGACTGAAAGTTGACTCTGGGCACAGGATCGTCTGTCTGAAAGTTGACTCTGGGCACAGGATCGTCTGTCGGAAAGTTGACTTTGGGCACGGGAGCGTCTGTCTGAAAGTTGACTCTGGGGACTGGAGTGTCTGTCTGAAAGTTGACTCTGGGCACTGGATCGTCTGTCGGAAAGTTGACTCTGGGCACAGGAGCGTCTGTCGGAACGTTGACTCTGGGCACGGGAGCGTCTGTCTGAAAGTTGACTCTGGGTACAGGAGCGTCTGTCTGAAAGTTGACTCTGGGCACGGGATCGTCTGTCTGAAAGTTGACTCTAGGCACAGGAGCGTCTGTCTGAAAGTTGACTCTGGGCACTGGAGCGTCTGTCGGAAAGTTGACTCTGGGCAGAGGAGCGTCTGTCTGAAAGTTGACTCTGGGCACAGGAGCGTCTGTCTGAAAGTTTACTCTGGGCACAGGATCGTCGGTCGGAAAGTTGACTCTGGGCACTGGAGCGTCTGTCGGAAAGTTGACTTTGGGCACAGGTGCGTCTGTCTGAAAGTTGACTCTGGGCACAGGAGGGTCTGTCGGAAAGTTGACTCTGGGCACTGGAGCGTCTGTCGGAAGGTTGACTCTGGGCACAGGAGCATCTGTCGGAAAGTTGACTCTCGGCACAGGAGCGTCTGTCGGAAAGTTGACTCTGGGCACTGGAGCGTCTGTCGGAAAGTTGACTCTGGGCACTGGAGCATCTGTCGGAAAGTTGACTTTGGGCACAGGAGCGTCTGTCTGAAAGTTGACTCTGGGCACTGGAGCGTCTGTCGGAAAGTTGACTCTGGGCACTGGAGCGTCTGTCGGAAAGTTGACTCTGGGCACTGGAGCATCTGTCTGAAAGTTGACTCTGGGCACAGGATCGTCTGTCGGAAAGTTGAGTCTGGGCACTGGAGCGTCTGTCGGAAAGTTGACTCTGGGCACAGGAGTGTCTGTCTGAATGTTGATTCTGGGCACAGGATCGTCTGTCCGAAAGTTGACTCTGGGCACAGGAGCGTCTGTCGGAAAGTTGTCTCTGGGCACAGCAGCGTCTGTCTGAAAGTTGACTCTGGGTACAGGAGCGTCTGTCCGACAGTTGTCTCTGGGCACGAGAGCGTCTGTCGGAAAGTTGACTCTGGGTACGGGAGCGTCTGTCTGAAAGTTGACTTTGGGCACGGGAGCGTCTGTCCGACAGTTGACTCTGGGCACAGGAGCGTCTGTCTGAAAGTTGTCTCTGGGCACAGGAGCGTCTGTCGGAAAGTTGACTCTGGGCACAGGAGCGTCTGTCTGAAAGTTGACTCTGTGCACAGGAGTGTCTGTCTGAAAGTTGACTCTCGGCACAGGAGTGTCTGTCTGAACGTTGCCTCTGGGCACAGGAGCGTCTGTCTGAAAGTTGACTCTGGGCACAGGATCGTCTGTCTGAAAGTTGACTCTGGGTACAGGAGCGTCTGTCCGACAGTTGTCTCTGGGCACAGGAGCGTCTGTCTGAAAGTTGACTCTGTGCACAGGAGTGTCTGTCTGAAAGTTGACTCTCGGCACAGGAGTGTCTGTCTGAACGTTGACTCTGGGCACAGGAGCGTCTGTCTGAAAGTTGACTCTGGGCACAGGATCGTCTGTCTGAAAGTTGACTCTGGGCACAGGAGCGTCTGTCGGAAAGTTGACTCTGGGCACAGGAGCGTCTGTCGGAACGTTGACTCTGGGCACAGGAGCGTCTGTCTGAAAGTTGACTCTGGGCACAGGAGCGTCTGTCGGAACGTTGACTCTGGGCACAGGAGCGTCTGTCTGAAAGTTGACTCTGGGCACAGGAACGTCTGTCGGAACGTTGACTTTGGGCACAGGAGCGTCTGTCGGAAAGTTGACTCTGGGCACTGGAGTGTCTGACTGAAAGTTGACTCTGGGCACAGGATCGTCTGTCTGAAAGTTGACTCTGGGCACAGGATCGTCTGTCGGAAAGTTGACTTTGGGCACGGGAGCGTCTGTCTGAAAGTTGACTCTGGGGACTGGAGTGTCTGTCTGAAAGTTGACTCTGGGCACTGGATCGTCTGTCGGAAAGTTGACTGGGCACAGGAGCGTCTGTCGGAACGTTGACTCTGGGCACGGGAGCGTCTGTCTGAAAGTTGACTCTGGGTACAGGAGCGTCTGTCTGAAAGTTGACTCTGGGCACGGGATCGTCTGTCTGAAAGTTGACTCTGGGCACAGGAGCGTCTGTCTGAAAGTTGACTCTGGGCACAGGTGCGTCTGTCGGAACGTTGACTCTGGGCACAGGAGCGTCTGTCGGAACGTTGACTTTGGGCACAGGAGCGTCTGTCGGAAAGTTGACTCTGGGCACAGGAGCGTCTGTCTGAAAGTTGACTCTGGGCACTGGAGTGTCTGACTGAAAGTTGACTCTGGGCACAGGATCGTCTGTCGGAAAGTTGACTTTGGGCACGGGAGCGTCTGTCTGAAAGTTGACTCTGGGCACTGGAGTGTCTGTCTGAAAGTTGACTCTGGGCACAGGATCGTCTGTCGGAAAGTTGACTCTGGGCACAGGAGCGTCTGTCGGAACGTTGACTCTGGGCACAGGAGCGTCTGTCTGACAGTTGACTCTGGGTATAGGATCGTCTGTCTGAAAGTTGACTCTGGGCACAGGAGCGTCTGTCGGAACGTTGACTCTGGGCACGGGAGCGTCTGTCTGAAAGTTGACTCTGGGCACAGGAGCGTCTGTCTGACAGTTGACTCTGGGTATAGGATCGTCTGTCTGAAAGTTGACTCTGGGCACAGGAGCGTCTGTCTGAAAGTTGACTCTGGGCACAGGAGCGTCTGTCTGAAAGTTGACTCTGGGCACAGGAGAGTCTGTCAGAAAGTTGACTCTCGACCCAGGAGCGTCTGTCGGAAAGTTGACTTTGGGCACAGGAGCGTCTGTCGGAAAGTTGACTCTGGGCACAGGGGTGTCTGTCTGAAAGTTGACTCTGTGCACGGGATCGTCTGTCTGAAAGTTGATTCTGGGCACAGGATCGTCTGTCTGAAAGTTGAGTCGGCAGAGGAGCGTCTGTCTGAAAGTTGACTCTGGGCACAGGAGCGTCTGTCGGAACATTGACTCTGGGCACAGGAGCGTCTGTCGGAACGTTGACTCTAGGCACAGGAGCGTCTGTCGGAAAGTTGACTCTGGGCACTGGAGTGTCTCTCTGAAAGTTGACTCTGGGCACGGGAGCGTCTGTCCGAAAGTTGACTCTGGCGGGAGATGATGAAGTCACCTCCTCCAGCCTCTGTTCAGTTATCTGATCCTCGTGGAGTTTGCACATTGGAGCCCGCCACACAGCCATGCCATTAAGACGGGCGGAGCATGGACGAGATCTACTGGGACTTGAGGGACTGAGTTATTGTCGCCCGGCGGAATCTTGGGCTGTCTGTCAGGTAGGGGTAAGACGGGTATTGATGGGGTGCATGCATACAGTCCTCCGCTTGGTGGGGGTGGGGGGGTGGAATTAAGACCTAGAGGGCGGAGGTTGCAGGCGGGAGGTGAGAGATGGAACAGGGACTGACGGGACGACTTGGCCAGGGTCGGGAGCTGTAACGTGGGTGGTCGAGCGTTGACGAGCGCCCCGGGACGTGGGGAGAGGGGGGGGACAAGCGCACCGTTGACCGACGGCGGGCCGTGCAACCGTGTAGTGTAGGGGGTGAGGCGTTCCGCACCTCAACCTTCATCGGCCAGGGCAGCAAGCGGGGCATACGTCTGTTATCTGTCGCCAAGCTGGAGCGGGAGTGGAATGGTTTTACCAGGACGCTCCCTGGGCAGGAGGGTCCGAGCTACAGGCGGACGCTGGCCGGGCTGAGAACGGGGGGTGGCCTCGAGGAAGTTTACAAACCCAGAAGGATTCTGGACTCGGTGGACTGCTGTAGTCTTTTCCCCAGGGTTGGGGAATCCGGAATTGGAGACGGATTGGAGACACGGGGGCGGGGAATATTTAGAAGTTGTCTGGGAGGTGACTTCCTTACACAGATGGTAGCGAGAACCTGGAATGGGCTGCCAGAGGAAGCGGGCAAAGCAGGCACAGTGGGCCCCTCCATCGGTCAGGGTTGACCGTTGGTGTTGGGCCCTCGCTGTCCAGATACACAGCCCTGGTGATGCACCATCAATAACTCTCGGAGACGGGAGGCCTTTATTTACATTCAGGAGACTGAGGGGGGAGCAGTGCCTCCAATCGCCTTTATACAGGGGTCTGTGGGGGGAGCCACAGGAGCAGTCAGCAGGAGGAGCGTGTCCAGACAGGAATACACATAGTTTACCACACCTGGGCAGGACGATACGGAGAGCGGGCTGTTCCCCGTGTATCAGGCTCCCCCTCTCCACGCAGACGATGAACCCAGAGGAACGGCGGAGACAGATACGGTCCGGCACCGGGAGTCGCCGGTCAGCGTCGAACTCGACGTCGGACTGCCTCAGGGACTCCAGCTCCGGATTCCCCCCTCGGGGTTCACTCCCTGAGCCTCCCGCCCCAGTGAGCGGATAAGGCAGAGGAGGTTTGAGATCGGAGTTCTCCCTCCCCGCGGCCTGACGGGCCCCATCTGCCCGGATCTAAGGCGCCAGTAACCCGCCTTCGCACCCCCTCTCCCCCCGTCAGTAGCTGAGCCGCACCGTCACGGCCAGGAGCCAGGCTCGGTTGTCAGAATTATTTATAGCATCAGATGCCGGGAATTTTACACACCGCTGGGCCTCTCACTGAGTTCGGCAGATTCCAAGTTCGTAACCCGACCTTCACAGCAGCTCGAGTTTCTGTTAAGTCGGGGGGGGGGGCACGCCTTTTATAAACTTGCAGATAAAATTAAGAGGCCCGCTATGCCAACTGACGATCGCCTTGCTTTGCTGCGTCTCTACTTTCTGCGGAGGCTGAGGAGAGTCCATCTCCACACCCCCCCATCCTCATCACATTCTACAGGGGTTGTATCGAGAGCATCCCGAGCAGCTGCATCACTGCCCGGTTCGGGAATTGCACCGTCTCCGATCGCAAGACCCCGCAGCGGATAGTGAGGTCAGCTGAGAAGATCATCGGGGTCTCTCTTCCCGCCATCATGGACATTTACACCACACGCTGCATCCGCAAAGCAAACAACATTATGAAGGACCCCACGCACCCCTCGTACAAACTCTTCTCCCTCCTGCCGTCTGGGAAAAGGCTCCGAAGCATGTTTCCTATAGTCGGGGAGTCTAGGACCAGAGGGCACAGACAGAGTAGATGTGGAGAGGATGTTTCCTATATTGGGGGAGTCTAGGACCACAGATAGAGTGTGTATGGAGAGGATGTTTCCTATAGTTGGGGTCTGGGACCAGAGGGCACAGATAGAGTGGGTGTGGAGAGGATGTTTCCTATAGTGTGGGAGTCTAGGACCAGAGGACACAGATAGAGTGGATGTGGAGAGGATGTTTCCTATAGTGGGCGAGTCTAGGACCAGTGGGCACAGATAGAGTGGATGTGGAGAGGATGTTTCCTATAGTGGGGGAGTCTAGGACCAGAGGACACAGATAGAGTGGGTGTGCAGAGGATGTTTCCTGTAGTGGGGGAGTCCAGGACCACAGATAGAGTGGATGTGGAGAGGATGTTTCCTATAGTGGGGGAGTCTAGGACCAGAGGACACAGATAGAGTGGATGTGGAGAGGATGTTTCCTATAGTGGGGGAGTCTAGGACCAGAGGACACAGATAGAGTGGATGTGGAGATGATGTTTCCTACAGTGGGGGAGTCTAGGATCAGAGGTCACAGATAGAGTGGATGTTGAGATGATGTTTCCTACAGTGGGGGAGTCTAGGACCAGAGGACACAGATAGAGTGGATGTGGAGATGATGTTTCCTACAGTGGGGGAGTCTAGGACCAGAGGTCACAGATAGAGTGGATGTTGAGATGATGTTTCCTATAGTGGGGGAGTCTATGACCAGAGGACACAGATAGAGTAGATGTCGAGAGGATGTTTCCTATAGTGGGGGAGTCTCGGACCAGAGGACACAGATAGAGTGGATGTGGAGAGGATGTTCCTATAGTGGGGGAGTCTAGGACCAGAGGACACAGATAGAGTGGGTGTGCAGAGGATGTTTCCTGTAGTGGGGGAGTCCAGGACCAGAGGACACAGATAGAGTGGATGTGGAGAGGATGTTTCCTATAGTGGGGGAGTCTAGGACCAGAGGACACAGATAGAATGGATGTGGAGATGATGTTTCCTACAGTGGGGGAGTCTAGGACCAGAGGTCACAGATAGAGTGGATGTTGAGATGATGTTTCCTATAGTGGGGGAGTCTATGACCAGAGGACACAGATAGAGTAGATGTCGAGAGGATGTTTCCTATAGTGGGGGAGTCTCGGACCAGAGGACACAGATAGAGTGGATGTGGAGAGGATGTTCCTATAGTGGGGGAGTCTAGGACCAGAGGACACAGATAGAGTGGGTGTGCAGAGGATGTTTCCTGTAGTGGGGGAGTCCAGGACCAGAGGACACAGATAGAGTGGATGTGGAGAGGATGTTTCCTATAGTGGGGGAGTCTAGGACCAGAGGACACAGATAGAATGGATGTGGAGAGGATGTTTCCTATAGTGGGGGAGTCTAGGACCAGAGGACACAGATAGAGTGGATGTGGAGATGATGTTTCCTACAGTGGGGGAGTCTAGGACCAGAGGTCACAGATAGAGTGGATGTTGAGATGATGTTTCCTATAGTGGGGGAGTCTATGACCAGAGGACACAGATAGAGTGGATGTGGAGAGGATGTTTCCTATAGTGGGCGAGTCTAGGACCAGTGGGCACAGATAGAGTGGGTGTGGAGAGGATGTTTCCTATAGTGTGGGAGTCTAGGACCAGAGGACACAGATAGAGTGGATGTGGAGAGGATGTTTCCTATAGTGGGCGAGTCTAGGACCAGTGGGCACAGATAGAGTGGATGTGGAGAGGATGTTTCCTATAGTGGGGGAGTCTAGGACCAGAGGACACAGATAGAGTGGGTGTGCAGAGGATGTTTCCTGTAGTGGGGGAGTCCAGGACCACAGATAGAGTGGATGTGGAGATGATGTTTCCTACAGTGGGGGAGTCTAGGACCAGAGGTCACAGATAGAGTGGATGTTGAGATGATGTTTCCTATAGTGGGGGAGTCTATGACCAGAGGACACAGATAGAGTAGATGTCGAGAGGATGTTTCCTATAGTGAGGGAGTCTCGGACCAGAGGACACAGATAGAGTGGATGTGGAGAGGATGATTCCTATAGTGGGGGAGTTTAGGACCAGAGGACACAGATAGAGTGGATGTGGAGAGGATGTTTCCTATAGTGGGGGAGTCTAGGACCAGAGGAATATTGTGCACGGTTCTGCTCACCGAATTATAGGAAAGATGTCAACAAAATAGAGAGAGTACAGAGGAGATTTACTAGAATGTTACCTGGGTTTCAGCACCTAAGTTACAGGGAAAGGTTGAACAAGTTAGGTCTTTATTCTTTGGAGTGTAGAAGGTTGAGGGGGCACTTGATAGAGGTATTTAAAATTATGAGGGGGATAGATGGAGTTGACGTGGATAGGCTTTTTCCATTGAGAGTGGGGGAGATGCAAACAAGAGGACATGAGTTGAGAGTTAGGGGGCAAAAGTTTAACGATATTTTTTTTACTCAGAGAGGGGTCGCTGTGTGGAATGAGCTTCCAGTAGAAGTGGTAGAGGCAGGTTCGGTATTGTCATTTAAAGTAAAATTGGATGGGTATATGGACAGGAAGGGAATGGAGGGTTATGGGCTGAGTGCGGGTCGGTGGGACTTGGTGGGAGTGAGCATTCAGCAAGGACTGGAAGGGCCGAGATGGCCCGTTTCTGTGCGGTGATTGTTATATGGTGATATTGGTGCAGACTCAATGGGCTATCTTTGATCCAATCGTCCATTGCTCTCAGGGTTTCAGAGTGAAGCTTATTTTAGTGGATCTCTCACGGGATAGATGCTTTTTAAATCAGAAGCTTCGTATTTCCGATCGATTTTTTTTATGTTCTGAAGTGTTTAATGATAGGCGGGAGAGGTTGACTCAGTTGTTCAGAGCCAACGTCAGCTGGGGTGGGGTAGAAAGGTGAGCGGGCGGGGTGACTCCGACTTGTCGGCGCCAGGCGGGGCGGTTCGAGTATCTGAGAAACTGCCGACCTCCTGGGGATTTACACCGGCGATTTACAACAGGCCGGAGTGTGGGCGACAGCGGCGGAAGACCCCTGGCCATCGTACCAGGTCGCGGCCGCTCCGAGCGGTCAGTCTGAACGGCCGAAAGTAAAACACGCCGGAGCATCACGTTAATTCAGATCGTGACTTTATTTTACCAGATCAGCTAATGCGGAGCAAGGGAGATAGATGGTTTATTGCGAAGAGGGCTATGTCTGTGTGTGTGTGTGTGTGATCACACAGCGTGGTAACAGCGCCGGGGCAATATGCTGCTGCCGTGGTTCGAGGCTGCCTCCCGCCCAGCCTGACGGAAGGCAGACCCGGAGGCAGAGGGCGGGGGTTTACTTCTCCGACGCAGCGGGCTTCTCCTCTCGGAAGACGGGCACGGATCGCTCGGGGACGTCGGACAGCTTCCTGGGCCCGGTGACGGTCAGCACCCCGTCCGCGGACAGGGAGGAGGTGATCAGAGTGGGGTCCACGCCGGCCGGGATCCTGTACTTGCGGTGAAACTCCCTCGAGATGTAGCCGTGCTCATCCTGCGGGGGGGGGGGGGCAGAAGGTTTATACGGGGGGTGGGTGAGTGTCTCTCCCGTTCTCTGTACTAGGAGGAGGCTTCCCGACACAAACCCCACCCCCACGGTCCACTCTCCTCCCCTGTCAGATTCCTTCCTCTCCAGCCCTTTACCTTTCCCACCCGTCACCTCCCCCTGGTGTCCCTCCTCCTTCCCTCTCTCCCACGGTCCACTCTCCTCTCCTGTCAGATTCCTTCCTCTCCAGCCCTTTACCTTCCCCACCCATCACCTCCCCCGGTGTCCCTCCTCCTTCCCTTTCTCCCACGGTCCACTCTCCTCTCCTGTCAGATTCCTTCTTCTCCAGCCCTTTACCTTTTCCACCCATCACCTCCCCCTGGTGTCCCTCCTCCTTCCCTTTCTCCCACGGTCCACTCTCCTCTCCTATCAGATTCCTTCCTCTCCAGCCCTTTACCTTTTCCACCCATCACCTCCCCCTGGTGTCCCTCCTCCTTCCCTTTCTCCCACGGTCCACTCTCCTCTCCTGTCAGATTCCTTCTTCTCCAGCCCTTTACCTCTCCCACCCATCACCTCCCCCTGGTGTCCCTCCTCCTTCCCTTTCTCCCACGGTCCACTCTCCTCTCCTATCAGATTCCTTCCTCTCCAGCCCTTTACCTTTCCCACCCATCACCTCCCCCTGGTGTCCCTCCTCCTTCCCTTTCTCCCACGGTCCACTCTCCTCTCCTGTCAGATTCCTTCCTCTCCAGCCCTTTACCTTCCCCACCCATCACCTCCCCCGGTGTCCCTCCTCCTTCCCTTTCTCCCACGGTCCACTCTCCATTTCTGTCAGATTCCTTCCTCTCCAGCCCTTTACCTTTCCCACCCATCACCTCCCCCTGGTGTCCCTCCTCTTTCCCTTTCTCCCACCGTCCACTCTCCATTCCTGTCAGATTCCTTCCTCTCCAGCCCTTTACCTTCCCCACCCATCATCTCCCCCTGGTGTCCCTCCTCCTTCCCTTTCCCCCACGGTCCACTCTCCTCTCCTATCAGATTCCTTCCTCTCCAGCCCTTTACCTTTCCCACCCATCACCTCCCCCTGGTGTCCCTCCTCCTTTTCCACGGACGCTGCCTGACCCGCTGAGTTCCTCCAGCATTGTGTGTGTGTGTGTGTGTGTGTGTGTGTGTGTGTGTGTGTGTGTGTGTGTGTGTGTGTGTGTGTGTGTGTGTGTGAGAGAGTGTGAGTGTGTGTGTGTGGTTTGTGTGTCTGTGTGTGTGTGAGACTGTGAGTGTGTGTGTGTGAGTGTCTGTGTGTGTGTGTCTGTGTGTGTGTCTGTGTGTGTGTGTGCATGTGAGTGTGTATGTGTGTCTGTGTGTGTGAGACTGTGAGTGTGTGTGTGTGTGAGACTGTGAGTGTGTGTGTATGTGTGAGTGTGTGTGTGTGTGTGCGTGAGAGTGTGTGTGTGAGTGTGTGTGTGTGTCTGTGTGTGAGTGAGTGAGTGTGTGTGTGCGTGAGTGTGTGTGTGTGTGTGTCTGTGTGAGACTGTGTGTGTGTGTGTGAGTGTGAGTGTGTGTGTGTGTCTGTGTGTGTGAGACTGTGAGTGTGTGTGAGTGAGTGTGTGTGTGTGTGTCTGTGTGTGTGTGTCTGTGAGTGTGTGTGAGTGTGAGTGAGTGTGTGTGTGTGTGTGTGTGTGTGTGTGTGTGTGTGTGTGTGTGTGTGTGTGTGTGTGTGTGTGTGTGTGTGTGTGTGTGTGTGTGTTGCTCTGGATTTCCAGCATTTGCAGAATTTCTAGTGTTTATACCATGTATGATGTTTGTAAGGAGAATCTTATTTCAGAATCCCTGTTCAAGTAAGACAGCTCCGAGATTTTCCTCTCAGAGAGGTGCAATCTCGTTGAGATCTACACTCCATTGAGAACTGTCTGGGATGCAGACTGAGACGACACTCCCACTCAAAACTTACTTATTTAAACTAGTCAGCCCCATTACAGGCCTCCGTTGTATCCTTAATTAAACTTGCTTTTAAATAACATCTTCTTTTGGGGTATGCTGGCCTTTATCAATCAGAGCATTGAGTGTAGGAGTTGGGATGTGATGTTAAAATTGTACAAGGCATTGGTGAGGCCGAATTTGGAGTATTGTGTACAGTTCTGGTCACCGAATTATAGGAAAGATGTCAACAAAATAGAGAGAGTACAGAGGAGATTTACTAGAATGTTACCTGGGTTTCTACACCTAAGTTAAAGAGAAAGGTTGAACAAGTTAGGTCTTCATTCTACGGAGCATAGAAGGTTGAGGGGGGGACTTGATAGAGGTATTTAAAACTATCAGGGGGATAGACAGAGTTGACGTGGATAGGCTTTTTCCATTGAGATTCAGACAAGAGGACGAGTTGAGAGTTAGGGGGGAAAGTTTAGGGGTAACACGAGGGGGAACTCCTTTACTCAGAGGGGGAGCAGCTGTGTGGAATGAGCTTCCAGTAGAAGTGGTAGAGGCAGGTTCGGTGTTGTCATTTAAAGTAAAATTGGATAGATATATGGACAGGAAAGGAATGGAGGGTTATGGGCTGAGTGCGGATCAGTGGGACTAGGTGGGAGTGAACGTTCGGCACGGACTAGAAGGGCCGAGATGGCCTGTTTCTGTACTGACATCTTTGGGGAGCGGTGCCTCAGAAAGGCAGCGTCCATCATTAAGGACCTCCAGCATCCAGGGCATGCCCTTTTCTCACTGTTACCATCAGGGAGGAGGTACAGGAGCCTGAAGACACACACTCAGCCATTCAGGAACAGCTTCTTCCCCTCTGCCGTCAGGGAGGAGGTACAGGAGCCTGAAGACACACACTCAGCGATTCAGGAACAGCTTCTTCCCCTCCGCCATCAGGGAGGAGGTACAGGAGCCTGAAGACACACAGTCAGCGATTCAGGAACAGCTTCTTCCCCTCCGCCATCAGGGAGGAGGTACAGGAGCCTGAAGACACACACTCAGCGATTCAGGAACAGCTTCTTCCCCTCTGCCATCAGGGAGGAGGTACAGGAGCCTGAAGACACACACTCAGCGATTCAGGAACAGCTTCTTCCCCTCCGCCATCAGGGAGGAGGTACAGGAGCCTGAAGACACACACTCAGCGATTCAGGAACAGCTTCTTCCCCTCTGCCATCAGGGAGGAGGTACAGGAGCCTGAAGACACACACTCAGCGATTCAGGAACAGCTTCTTCCCCTCCGCCATCAGGGAGGAGGTACAGGAGCCTGAAGACACACACTCAGTGATTCAGGAACAGCTTCTTCCCCTCTGCCATCCGATTCCTAAATGGACACTGAACCCTTGGACACTATCAGAATCAGAATCAGGTTGATTATCACCAGCACATGTCCTGAAGTTTGTTAACCTCTTCCTCACTGCCTCGCTACTTTTTTTTAAAAAAGACGTCTGCTCTTCCACTGCTGAATTTAACCACTTAATATGCCATGTGCCCCCCCCCAGTTTACGAGTGTTCGCTTTACGCCACTTCGCGTTTACGAAAGAGCTACGTTAGCAGCCTGTTTTCGAGCTGGAAAAAGGAATTTCGCTTTTTATGAAAATTCTTCCCGTATAAATTAATGGTAAATTAATGATCCTTCTTTATGCCATTTCAGCTGAAGAATGGTTTCACAGGAACGCTTTACCTCTGTAAAGTGGGCGGGGGGGGGGGACACCTGGTAAATACTTCTTACATATAACTAATGTAAAGGGGGTTTCTTCTTTTCTTTGTTACTGTTGGGGAAAGGGCTTCTTTGTTTTGTTAAAAGCAGGAATAGTGTAAAGGGGGTTTCTTCTTTTCTCTTTGTTACTGTTTGTGTAATCAAAAGGGCTTCTTTGTTTTGTTAGCTGGCAGGAATGCTAATTTACTGATAACGAGAATGGTATTCCTTTGTAAACCAAATGGGTATTAATGTTCCGAGTCTGTAAGCTTTGGTTGGCGGGCTTCTGGGCAGATCGGCGCGAGGGGGTCGAGAGAGGGAGGACGCGATGCTGTAAGCTGGGCGAGGATCGGACCCCAAGCGGGGGTCCGAGGCCGGGAGGTACTCCGAGGAGGGGGGATGAAGCTAGATGTGCTTGGTTGACCACTCGGAGGGTCCTGAGCTGCGTGTCGAGGAGTTCGGAGGGGAGCGAATGGTGGCCAGAAGACTTCAGTAATTGAGCTCCAACGGTTGTGCACGAAGTGGTTTGGACTTTGATAAGTTTGGCGCCTTTTCTTTATTTTTTTTTCTCTCTTCATATATACTGTATCGTTATTAATCACTTAGTTATAGTAACCGTTATAAATTGTACTCATTTAATCGCATATGGTGCACTGTCTGTTTCTGGGCGAGGCGGGGACATCACACAACATCCACACCAGCTGATTCCCCAGTTTGGCGGGGCCGGAGGCTGCTCCCCCTAGACGGGAACGAGCTGAGCGAGCCTGGGGCGACCCAGGGGGTTACACTAATATATATAAAGTAATTCATGTCTTATTAGATATCGCATCGCCCTGCAGCCGCTGAGCTAACGAATTCCACGACACACGCCGGTGATAAATAAACCTGATTCCAATTCTGATTGTCGCACCCTCAAGCAGTTTGAACGACGTCGCCTGCATGAGAACTGTTCTGGCAATTAAAGTCATCAATCATTCCTCTCGAGTACAGCAACCCTTCCTGGGGGGTGGGGAGGAGTGTGTGTGTCCGAGAGGGAGAGAGTCACCACACCTCGCAACATCACCCCCACACCTCCACCGTACGAGATCCCTCAATGGGACCACAGAACAGCACCGATATCGGGGTGGGTGGGGGGGGGGTGTTCGGACAACGGGGTGTTGTTTCAGACGGACGTGGTTTGCCCCCCCCCCAGAGCGCTCTGGGGAGTAGAGGGATGGGGCTCTCTGCCGCTGAGCGGAGTGAGGGAGTGAGTATTTTCCTCAGCCGGGGTGGAGGGGGGAAGGGTCGAGCCTGTGAGACCCATTGCCATGAGGCGGCCGGAGCTTGGGGCTGGCTGGCTGGCTCTAGGTGAGTCGGTGGGGAGAGGCCAGGCGGACGGGGTCGAGGGGGCCACCGGGCCAATTCTGTTCCTACGCCGAACGGCACCGGTTCTGCATCTTGCTTTTCTGCAACCATTTCCAGAGCTTTAACTCATGCCGGGGTGTTGGCACGTGGCCAAGTGGTTAAGGCGTTGGTCTAGTCATCTGAGGGTCGCTAGTTCGAGCCTCGGCTGAGGCTTGCGTGTGTACCTAACCACACATTGCCCCTGAGACGACACCAGTGCCAAATTCCCTTCCCTTGGACAACGTCGGTGGCGTGGAGAGGGGAGACTTGCATCTTGGGCAGCTGCCGGTCTCCCACACAACCCTGCCCATCCATGGTCTTTCAATACTAACAGAGGCCTACATACACTGTCGGGGGTCCCTCTCACAAGAATGGGAACTGTACCAGGTCTCCAGGTCTCTACTGTGGTCTGAGAGAGGAATGGGGGCAGAGAGAGGGGGCATCATGGTTGGGAAAAGGGGAATCGGTTGGGGAAAGGGGAAGGGAGAGGGGAATTGGTTGGGGAAAGGGGAAGGGAGAGGGGAATCATGGTTGGGGAAAGGGGAAGGGAGAGGGGGAATCATGGTTGGGGAAAGGGGAAGGGAGAGGGGGAATCATGGTTGGGAAATGGGGAAGGGAGAGGGGGAATCATGGTTGGGGAAAGGGGAAGGGAGAGGGGGAATCATGGTTGGGGAAAGGGGAAGGGAGAGGGGGAATCGGTTGGGAAAAGGGAAAGGGAGAGGGGGAATCATGGTTGGGAAAAGGGGAAGGGAGAGGGGGAATCATGGTTGGGGAAAGGGGAAGGGAGAGGGGGAATCATGGTTGGGGAAAGGGAAGGGAGAGGGGGAATCGGTTGGGAAATGGGGAAGGGAGAGGGGGAATCATGGTTGGGGAAAGGAGAGGGGGAATCATGGTTGGGAAAAGGGGAAGGGAGAGGGGGAATCATGGTTGGGGAAAGGGAAGGGAGAGGGGGAATCGGTTGGGAAATGGGGAAGGGAGAGGGGGAATCATGGTTGGGGAAAGGAGAGGGGGAATCATGGTTGGGAAAAGGGGAGGGAGAGGGGGAATCATGGTTGGGGAAGGGAGAGGGGGAATCATGATCGGGAAAAGGGGAAGGGAGAGGGGAATCGTGGTTGGGAAAAGGGGAGGGAGAGGGGGAATCGTGGTTGGGAAAAGGGGAGGGAGAGGGGAATCATGGTTGGGAAATGGGGAAGGGAGAGGGGAATCGTGGTTGGGAAAAAGGGAAGGGAGAGGGGAATCATGGTTGGGAAATGGGGAAGGGAGAGGGGGAATCATATGGGGAAGGGAGAGGGGGAATCATGGTTGGGGAAAGGAGAGGGGGAATCATGGTTGGGAAATGGGGAAGGGAGAGGGGGACTCATGGTTGGGAAAAGGGGAAGGGAGAGGGGAATCGGTTGGGAAAAGGGGAAGGGAGGGGAATCATGGTTGGGAAAAGGGGAAGGAGAGGGGAATCGTGGTTGGGAAAAGGGGAAGGAGAGGGGGAATCATGGTTGGGAAAAGGGGAGGGAGAGGGGGAATCATGGTTGGGAAAAGGGGAGGGAGAGGGGGAATCATGGTTGGGAAAGGGGGAAGGGAGAGGGGGAATCATGGTTGGGAAAGGGGGAAGGAGAGGGGGAATCATGGTTGGGAAAAGGGGAGGGAGAGGGGGAATCATGGTTGGGAAAAGGGGAAGGAGAGGGGGAATCATGGTTGGGAAAAGGGGAGGGAGAGGGGGAATCATGGTTGGGAAAGGGGGAAGGGAGAGGGGGAATCATGGTTGGGAAAGGGGGAAGGGAGAGGGGGAATCATGGTTGGGGAAAGGGGAAGGGAGAGGGGGAATCATGGTTGGGGAAAGGGGAAGGGAGAGGGGGAATCATGGTTGGGAAAAGGGGAAGGGAGTTCCCTCACCATTCCCAATGACCTTTGCCCCCAGCAGATTTACAGACCCGCCCTCGACGCAGGCCAGCACGCGTCGTATATAAAATCAGTTCTGACAGCTCCCCTTTGACCCAGCAACCGAGCGGGGTAGAAGTGGTAAACCCCGTTCCGCCGGTGATTCCCGCCATTCCATCACTGCTGGTCCCGGATCCCACCCTACCCCGTACACCTTGCCTTCTTGCCGTATCCTTTGATGCCCTGACCAGCTTCCGCCTTAAATACACCCTTAAACACGTCCGTGGCAGAGCATTCCACAGATTCACTACTCTCCGGCTGTTCCAAAGAGTTGCCCCTCAATTTTGAGGCTGGGCCCTCTAGTTCTGGATACCCCCCCCCACCATCGGCAACATCATCTCCACATCCACCCTATCCAGTCCTTTCAACATTGGGCAGGTTTTAATGAGATTCCCCCTCCCACATTCTCCTAAATTCCAGCGAGGACAGGCCCGAAGCTGCCGAACACTCCTCAGGTTGTGTTAACCCCTTCGTTCCCGGAATCGTCCTCGTGAACCTCCTCTGGACTCTCTCCAATGACAGCACATCCTCCCTGAGATACGGGGCCCAGAACTGCTGACCATACCCCAAGTGCGCCCTGACCAGTGTCTGATAAAGCCTCAGCGACATCTCCTTGCTTTTAGATTCTATTCCCCTTGAAATAAATCCCAAGTACTGAACTTGCCTTCTTAACCACAGACTCAACCTGTAAACTAACCTTCTGGGAGTCTTGCCCGAGGACTCCTGATGTCCCAGCCCTCTCCCCGCTGAGGTAACAGTCCGCAATATTGCTCCTTTTACCAAAATGCATTATCATACATTTCCCAACACTGTATTCCACCTGCCACTTTCTTGCCCGTTCTTCCAATTTGTCAAAGACCAGCTGCAATCGCATTAGACAATAGACAATGGGAGGGGGGGGGAGGAGTGGGCCATTCGGCCCTTCGAGCCAGCACCGCCATTCACTGTGATCGTGGCTGATCATCCACAATCAGTACTCCGTTCCTGCCCTCCCCATATCCCCTGCTATCTTTAAGAGCTCTATCTAACTCTGTTGAAAGCATCCAGAGACTTGGCCTCCACTGCCTTCTGGGGCAGAGCATTCCACAGATCCACAACTCTCGGGGTGAAGAAGTTTTTCCTCAACCCCGTTCTAAATGGCCTGCCCCTTATACTTAAACTGCGGCCTCTGGTTCTGGGCTCCCCCCAACATCGGGAACATGTTTCCTGCCTCTAGCGTGTCCAATCCCTTAATAATCTTAGATGTTTCAATCAGATCCCTTCTCATCCTTCTAAATTCCAGTGTATACAAGCCCAGTCGCTCCAATCTTTCAGCATTTGACAGTCCCGCCATTCCGGGAATTAACCTCGTGAACCTACGCTGCACTCCCTCAATAGCAAGAATGTCCTTCCTCAAATTTGGAGACCAAAAATTGAACACATTATTTCCTCAGCATTACCTGCCGTGCCACCTATCTTCGTATCATCTGCAAACTTTGCCGCAAGTCCATAGTGTATCTGTCGAATCTCTCATGTCTCTGATTCCTGATTGGTCGCCAATGTTAACGGATCAGGACCTCTACACATTTACACAACGCATTGTCACAGGAAAGCAGCATCCATCATCAGGGACCCCCCCCCCCCCCACCCACCCAGACCACGCTCTCTTCTCACTGCTGCCATCAAGAAGGAGGTACAGAGGCCTCAGGACCCACGCCACCAGGTTCAGGGACAGTTATTACCCCTCAACCATCAGGAAGGAGGTACAGGAGCCTCAGGACCCACACCACCAGGTTCAGGGACAGTTATTACCCCTCAACCATCAGGTACAGGAGCTGCAGGACCCACACCACCAGGTTCAGGGACAGTTATCACCCCTCAACCATCAGGGAGGAGGTACAGGAGCCTCAGGACCAACACCACCAGGTTCAGGAACAGTTATCACCCCTCAACCATCAGGCTCCTGAACCAGAGGGGATAACTTCACTCACCCCAACACTGAACTGTTCCCACAACCTCTGGACTCACTTTCAAGGACTCTTCGTCTCAAGTTCTCAATATTTATTGCTTATTTTTTTAAAAATCATTACAACTTTCTCTTTGTATTTACACAGATTTTAGTATTCTGCAGTCTGGTTGAGCGCCCAAGTTGGTGTGGTCTTTCAGAGCAACACACACACACACACACACACACACACACACACACACACAGACACACACACTCACACACACACAGACACACACACACAGACACACACACACACACTCACACACTCACACACACACAGACACACACACACTCACACACACACACACACACAAACTCACACTCACACACACACTCACACACACACACACACTCACACACACACAGACACACACTCTCACACACACAGACACACACACACACACTCACACA
>NW_026780060.1:0-56724 GCF_030144855.1 Hypanus sabinus
AAGAAGATACTGAAAGCTTTTTTAAATATATATATATATAAAGGGTAAAAAGAGTCGAGGGTAGATTTAGGACCAATACAATATATCGCTGGACTTATTGTAATGAGAGTTGCTGAGAAGTAAGAGGAACTGAATGCGTACCAGACATTCAAGGGTATCAGGGAAGTGAAGTTTGTGCAGTGACAATTACGACTCAGAAGGTGCTCTGGAAGTTTAATGGTCTGAGGGTGGATAAATCTCCAGGACCTGATGCAATGCACCCTCCGGTTCTGAAGAAAATAGCTGGAAAGATTGTGGAGGCATTAACAATGATCTTTGAAGAATCAATAAATTCTGGCATTGTACCAGATGACTGGAAAATAGCAAATGTTACTCCGCTATTTAAGAAGGGTCAGAGGCAACAGAAAGGGAACTATAGACCTGTTAGCATGACATCAATGGTTGGCGGTTGATGGAATCGATTGTTAGGGATGAGATTATGGAGTACCTGGAGGCACATGACAAGATAGGCCAAAGCCAGCATGGTTTCTTGAAAGGAAAATCCTGCCTGACAAAACTACTGCAATTCTTTGAGGAAATTACAAGCAGGGTAGACAAAGGAGATGCAGTAGACGTGGTGTACTTGGATGTTCAGAAGGCCTTTGACAATGTGCTGCACATGAGGCTGCTTAGCAAGATAAAAGCCCATGGTATGACAGGGAAGTTATTAAAGTGGGTGGAGCATTGGCTGGTCGGCAGAAAACAGAGAGTGGGAATAATGGGATCCTATTCTGGCTGGCTTCCGTTACCAGTGGAGTTCCACAGGGGTCAGAGTTGGGACCACTGCTTTTTACAATACCTGTCAATGATTTTGACTATGATATGAAAGGATTTATGGCTAAATTTGCCGATGATAAAAAAATAGGTGGAGGAGCGGGTAGTGTTGAGGAAACAGAGAGCCTGCAAAGAGACATAGATAGTTTAGGGGAATAGCAAAGAAGTGGTAAATGTAATACAATGTTGGAAAGTGTGTGGTGATGCAATCTGGTGGAAGAAATAAGTGGACAGACTATGATTTCAATGGGGAGAGAATTCAAAATGCAGAAATGCAAAGAGACTTGGGAATCCTTGTGCTAGATGCACTAAAGGTGAACCTCCAGGTTGAGCCGGTTGTGAATAAGGGAAAATTCTAGAGGTATAGGATATAAGAGCAGTGATGTGATGTTGTGGCTTTATAAGGCACTCGGGAGACCACACTTGGAGTATTGTGTACAGGATTGGGCTACTCATTTTGGGAAGGATATATTGACATTGGTGAATGCTCAGCGAAGATTCACGAGAATGATCCCAGGTATGAAATGGTTATTGCGATGAAATCTTAAGTTTTATTCATTATGGACTGTGCCTTTAAGAATCACGCCTGTAAGAGAGAGAGAGAGAAGTACAGTGCAAGTAGAGGGAGAGGGAGTGAGGGGGAGAGAGAGGGGGAAAGGGGAGAGAGAGGGAGTGATGAAGGTAGAGCATTGGATGCAGTGGACGTGGCTTTCAGTAAGACTTTCAATAAGGTTCCTCAAGCAAAGCTCATTGAGAAATTAATGAGGCAAGGATCCAAGGTGACCTTGCTTTGTGGATCCAGAATTGGCTTGCCCACAGAAGGCAAAGGGTGGATGTAGATGCTGTATGAAGGACGGTGACCAGTGCAGTTCAGCAGGGATCTTTTCCGGGACCCCTCCTCTTTGTAACTTTTACAAATGACCTTGATGAGGAAGTAGTGTATAAGATGATGAGAGGCATGATAGTGTGGATAGTCAGAGGCTTTTTCCCAGGTCGGAAATGGTTGCCACAAGAGGACACAGGTCTAAGGTGCTGGGGAGTAGGTACAGAGGAGTTGTCAGTCGTAAAGTCTTTTACTCAGAGAGTAGTGAGTGTGTGGAATGGGCTGCTGGCAACGGTGGTGAAGGCAGATATGATAGTGTCTTTTAAGAGACTTTTGGATAGGTACATGGAGCTTAGTAAAATAGAGGGCTAAGTGGGCCGAATGCCTGTATCGTGCTGTAGGTTTCCTACGTTTCTAGAAGGGTGGGTTTGTAAGTTTGTCGATTACACAAATGTTGAGGTTGTTGTGGATAGTCTGGAGGTTACCGCCGGACATCAATAGGATGCAGAACTGGGCTGAGAAGTGACAGATCGAGTTCAACCCAGTGGCTCCTTTCAGTAGGTAACATTTGAAGACAGAATACAACAATAATGTTAGGACTCTTGACAGGGTGGAGGATCAGTGAGATCTTGGGGTCTGTGTCAATCGTGCACACAAAGCTGCTGGGTAGGTTGACAGTGTTGCTAAGAAGGCCTTCATCAACAATGAGACCGAGTTCAAATGCCAGAGGTAACTTTACAGATATAAGGACATAGTTGGACCTCACTTTTGGTACAGTGTTCAGTTCTGGTCCCCTCAATACAGGAAGGAAGTGGATACTATAGACAGAGGGCAGAGGAGATTTACAGATATAAGGCCTTAGTTAGACCTCACTTTTGGTACTGTGTTCAGTTCTGGTCCCCTCAATACAGGAAGGACGTGGATACTATAGACAGAGGGCAGAGGAGATTTACAGATATAAGGCCTTAGTTAGACCTCACTTTTGGTACTGTGTTCAGTTCTGGTCCCCTCAATACAGGAAGGATGTGGATACTACAGACAGAGGAGATTTACAGATATACGGACTTAGTTAGACCTCACTTTTGCTGCTGTGTTCAGTTCTGGTCCCTCAATACAGGAAGGACGTGGATACTATAGACAGAGGGCAGAGGAGATTTACAAGGATGTTGCATGGATTGGAGAATATGCCTCATGTGAATAGGTTGAGTGAACTTCGGAGCGAAGGAAGATGAGAGGTGACCTGATAGAGGTGAATAAGATGATGAGGGGCATTGATCGTGTGGATAGCAAGAAGCTTTTTCCCAAGAGTGAAATGGCTGACATGGGTGGGGGGCATAGTTTTATGGTGCTTGGAAGTAGGTACAAGGGTGATGTCAGAGGTATGTTTTTCACACAAAGGGTGGGTACAATAGGAACTTTTCAGAGACTTTTAGATAGGTACATGGGCGATGTGGTAGGGAAATTGTAATTACACTGTGGATTTCTGTCTCTATATGAACTCCTCATCTTCTAACAAGGCACGGATCAGTTATCCTGGCTGACCATTAAATTCTCTGTATTCCTGTCTGTACGAGGATGTTTCTGCGTTCAATCAACCTATGACTTGGCTCAATTTGTCTCTGTCCTTTGGGATTATTTCAAGTTCTGGCCATGCTCCACAACACTACCAAGATCACTTGTCACAACATATAGAATCCCAGAGATTACCTAATTACTCAGATCCCCACCCCAGCTGATTGATAGTGATGAATCCATTAATGTCAATGCCAGCAATCCTGAATGGGAGGGCAGCAGTTATTCTCATTGGAGTGTGGCACTTTTGTGATGTGAAAGCCACAAGTCACTTGTCCTCGAGGACAAAGGGGTTACTTACCCAGAGGGAACTAAATCTGACGGAAGGATTTTTTTTTGCCATACAGCACTAATTGACAATTTAATTGATTGGAAGGCAGGCTTTTCATCCAAGATTAACTAGAAAACATATTTTTGTTCCGAATTACTAATCCTTGCATGTATACAGCTGGACCTCGGCAGAGTTTGAGAGAGACATTCGCTCTCATTTCCTCCGACTGTACTGGGACAACGCTGGCAGAGTCACGCATGGCTGCCGCTTTACCCAGAAGGCCGCACGAACGAGAAACCGGTCTGTCAGCCACCGAACGTTCTCGCGATGCGCATGCGCCGCAGAGATGGCGGCGGCTCCAGCGCTCGTCAGCTCCCCGAGGCCCGGGGACCAGTGCGGCAAGAGCTCACAGTAATAGCCCTTCAATCGCGTTTCAGACACCGGAGATTAATTCCCTCCCGGAGACCCTCCTACCTGCAGCCGGTCCTTGTGAGCCTCACGCCGACAGCGCATGCGCGATAGGTCGTACCGCCTCAGACCTCTGCGCATGCGCATTTGAGCAAACGAGAAAATCTGCAGATGCGGAAATCCAAAGCAAAAGAGGGGAAATACTGGAGGAAATTCAAAGGGGCCGGCAGCAACTATGGAGAGGAGAGAACAGTCGACGTTTCAGACCGAGACCCTTCTTCAGGACTGGAAAGGAAGGGAGGGAGTAAGAATCTGGGGGAAGGTGAGGTGATAGGGTAAACAGGGAGACGGGGAGGAGTGAAGAGCTGAGAAGTTGATTGGTGAGAGTGATAAAGGGGTGGAGAATTATTATTATTAAATACTATTAATCCAGAGTGGGGAATTCTTTCGTTACAGCAGCAACATTTAAAAACATACTTAGCACTGTGCAGACTTTACTAAAAATAAAGATTTACAATATACACAATAATTATATATTAAATAATAACGCAGAGACTATTGAACTACGATGTGTGTTCTCCTGTTGCAGTAAATGAACGGTTGTATTCTGATTACATTTGGTGGGAAAGAGTTTCTGTAACAATCCTTGTGATGTCGTGGTTTTTCGTGCCTCACAAGTGACCAGGAGACGCAGAAGATTCTTCAAGAAGGGTTAAACTTTAATTTGCAAATCAAAACTGAGACAGTCATTGAGCTAGTCGCTGATTGCCCACCGATCCCCGGACACAGCATTTTTATATCAATCCCCTGGTCCAGTTTCACACGTACTAAACGTACGTCCCATTGACCCAATCGTGTTCTAATCTACATCTCTTAGCTGCCTCTCGTTAACACACCATTGTCTTCTACATTCTTAAGATTTCATTCTCCTACTAAATTGGGTACATGTATAGCAAATAGCAAACTCAGAACGGACCAATGTTCTAATCTACATCTCTTTAGCTACCTCTCATTAACACACCATTGTCTTCTGCATTTTTAGGATACATGCATAGCAATTAGTCGTCCTAGGATTATGTGACTTAATTATGTTCGAATCTACATCTCTTTAGCTACTTCTCATTAACACACCATTGTCTTCTACATACTTAAGATTTCATTCTACTAGGAGAATAGCAAATAGCAAGTTTCAAAACTGACTTCATAGTTTTGGTTACACAGCAAAATTTATACTTTTATACTCCAATAGTGACATCGGAGCTGAGTACATGTACCCAATTTAGTAGGAGAATGAAATCTTAAGAATGTAGAAGACAATGGTGTGTTAATGAGAGGCGAGCTAAGAGATGTAGCTTAGAACATGATTAAATCAATGGGTAGAAACAATAGTGGTGGACGTACTTGTGATACGCAACTGTAGACCGATCGGATATGCTAATGCAACTAAACCAAGAGATTGCTATAAAAATGTTATGTACAAGGATCGGTGGGCAATCAGCGACTAGCTCAATGACTGTCTCAGCTTTGATTTGCAAATTAAAGTTTAACTCTTCTTGAAGAATCTTCTGCGTCTCTTGGTCATTTCTGGGGCAGGAGAAACCACGAAATCTCCTACCCTGAGCTGCGGTCACTGTCAGATGGGTCAGTAGATGTAGTCTCTCCGGCTGTCTCCTACCCTGACCTGCGGTCACTGTCAGACGGGTCAGCAGATGTGGTCTCTCCGGCTGTCTCCTACCCTGACCAGTCACTGTCAGACGGGTCAGCAGATGTAGTCTCTCCGGCTGTCTCCTACCCTGACCAGTCACTGTCAGACGTGTCAGCAGATGCAGTCTCCCCGGCTGTCTCCTACCCTGACCAGTCACTGTCAGACGGGTCAGCAGATGTAGTCTCTCCGGCTGTCTCCTACCCTGACCAGTCACTGTCAGACGGGTCAGCAGATGTAGTCTCTCCGGCTGTCTCCTACCCTGACCAGTCACTGTCAGACGGGTCAGCAGATGTAGCCTCTCCGGATGTCTCCTACCCTGACCAGTCACTGTCAGACGGGTCAGCAGATGTAGTCTCTCCGGCTGTCCCCTACCCTGACCAGTCACTGTCAGACGGGTCAGCAGATGTAGTCTCTCCGGCTGTCTCCTACCCTGACCTGCGGTCACTGTCAGACGGGACAGCAGATGTAGTCTCTCCGGCTATCTCCTACCCTGACCAGTCACTGTCAGACGGGTCAGCAGATGTAGTCTCTCCGGATGTCTCCTACCCTGACCTGCAGTCACTGTCAGACGGGTCAGCAGATGTAGTCTCTCCGGCTGTCCCCTACCCTGACCAGTCACTGTCAGACGGGTCAGCAGGTGTAGTCTCTCCGGCTGTCTCCTACCCTGACCAGTCACTGTCAGACGGGTCAGCAGATATAGTCTCTCCGGCTGTCTCCTACCCTGACCAGTCACTGTCAGACGGGACACTCCAGGCTACTCACACTCTAAGATGGTGCTGCGCTTGTGACAGCTCGTTGCTGCAGCTCCTACGTTTCGCCGTTTTTTTCTGTGTTCTGTGAGTCATTCTGGATTACTGTGTGTCAGGAGTGGACAATCCCATGTGCTGGAGCTTTTGGAAAGCATCTGTTGGATAAGTCACCGGCACCCAATGGGATGTACCCCAGGACACTGTGGGAAGTGAGGGAGGAGATTGCTGAGCCTCTGGCGATGATCTTTACATCATCAATGAGGACGGGAGACGTTTCAGACGATTGGAGGGATGCAGATGCTGTTCCCTTTTCCAAGAAAGAGAGTAGAGATCGCCCAGGAATGTCACAGCTTACAATGGGACATTGATCGGATGCAAAACTGGGCTGAGAAGAGGCAGATGCAGTTCAACCCAGAGAAGTGTGAGGTAGTTCATCTGGTAGGTCAAATATGATGGCAGAACGTAGAATCAATGGTAAGACTCTAGGCAGTGTGGAGGATCAGAGGGATCTTGGGATCCGGGTCCACGGGACACTCAAAGCTGCTACACAAGTTGAATTTGTGGTAAAGAAGGCACGCGGTGCATGAGTTTAAGAGCTGAGAGGTAATGTTGCACCTATATATGACCCTGGTCAGACCTCACTCTGATTACTCTGCTCATTTCTGGTCGCCTCACTACAGGAAGGATGTGAAAACCATAGAAAGGGTGCAGAGGAGATTTACAAGGATGTTGCCTGGATTGGGGAGCATGCCTTATGAGAATCGGTTGAGTGAACCTGGCTTTTCTCCTTGGAGCGACGGAGGATGAGAGGTGACCTGATGGAGGTGTACAAGATAATGAGAGGCATTGATCATGTGGATAGTCAGAGGCTTTTCCCCAGGGCTGAACTGGCGAGCACGAATGGAGGTATTCTGAAGGTGCTTGGAAGTAGATACAGAGGAGATGTCAGGGACCTGTGTTTTTTTACGCAGAGAGTGGTGAGTGCGTGGAATGGGCTACCGGCGACCGTGGTGGAGGTGGAAACGGTAGGGTCTTTTCAGAGACTCCTGGACCGGTACATGGAGCTATGGGCAAGCCTAGGCAGTTCTACGATAAGGACATGTTGGGCTCAGCTTTGTGGGCCGGAGGGCCTGTGTTGTGCTGCAGATTCTCTTTGGTTCTGTGTTCTGTCATCCACCTGTTGCTGTGAGCTTACTCCCACCGGAATGATGCTGGTGGCATTGTGAGAATCATAATTTTAAATCGCTCTAGTGCCTTCAGTGTAATCCATCCAGTCTTCTGAGCAAGAAATTGCAAAGAATGGGTGTACACAAATCCACTCTCTCCTGGATCACTGCCTTCCTGGCAGACAGACCCCAGTTTGTACCGCTGGGTGTTCTGTGCCTGAGGTGGAGGTGAGTGTCACTGGAGCCCCACAAGGGACTGTCCTGTCTCCTTTTCTGTACACACTGCACTCCTCAGACTTTCAGTCCAACTCTGAGTCTGGCCAGTTGCAGAAGTTCTCTGATGACTCTGCGGTAGTTGGGTGCATCAGAGATGGGCAGGAGTCGGAGAACAGAGGACTGGTGGACAGGATTGTGGAATAATGAGGGAGGAATCACCTGCTCCTGAATGTGGCCGAAACCAGGGAAATGGTGATTGATTTTAGGGGGAAGAGGACAGTGACGAGTCCTGTACACATTCTGGGAGAAGAGGTCACTGTGTTGGAGGACAATTAGTTGGGTGTTCACCTCGGGTAAAGACATGACTGAAAAACCAACAGAAAGGTTGTTTTGAAGAAGGGGATGAGTAGACTTTGTCTTCTATGAAGCCGAGATGCTTTAATGTGTGAGGCAGGTTGGTGCAGATCTTTTACCAGTCTGTTGTAGCGAGTGCAGTCTTCTTTGCTGCTTTCTGTTGGGGGAGCAGCATCGGTGCAAAATGACAAAATAAACTCATCAGGAGACATGGATCCATTCTTTGATAAACTTACCGATTATGGACAATCTGTCATATCCTCTCCATCACCTACCCGACAGGCAGCAGATTCCCCATCCCTCTTTCTAACAGACTCACTCAACCCCGCCCTCTCAAGCATAGTTACAGAAATTGTTTCTTACCAAATGCAAGAGTTCATCTTTCTGCGATAGGTGAACACACATCTTAGTTCAATAATCCCTGCATTATTATTTTATGCAATATTATTGCACATTGGTACAGTATTACTGTGTATATTATTATTTTCTACTTTCTTATTAGTAAACTCTGCACACTGTTAAGTGTGTTTCTAAATGTCGCTGCTGTAACGGAATGAATTTCCCACTCAGGATCAATAAAATATTATTGTTCTCCAGCCCTTTATCTCTCTCACTCATTAACTTCTCAGCTCTTTACTCTTCCCGTCTCCCGGTTTACCCTATCACTTCATCTCCCCCCACATACTGACTCCCTACCTTCCTTTCCAGTCCTGAAGAAGGGTGTGGGTCTGAAACGCCTACTGTTCTCTCCTCTCCATAGTTGCTTTCTGCCCCCCTGAGTTCCTCCAGGTGTTGCTTTGGATTTCCGCGTCTGCAGATTTTTTATCCTGTTTAAACCAATGCGCATGCGTGGGCGGCACAGCCCGTCGTGAACATTGCGCATGCGCTCAGCAGACGCGAGGCTCTCGGGGATCGGACGCAGGTAGGAGCGGGGCCGCGGGTGGGAACTTAATCACCGGCGTCTGAACCGCGATTGAAGAAAAATTACTATAAGCTCCGTCCACACTGGTCCCGCACCTCAGGACAGTCCCAGTCCTTTCCGTCTCTCTCAGCCCCACGATTTACCCGAGCCACGGGGAGTTTACGGCGGTTGAGAGCTGGCGGCGCCGCCATTTCTCCGGCGCATGCGCATCGCTGGGTCCTTCGATGGCTGATGGACAGGTTTCTCCGCCGTGGTGTCTTCTGGGTAAGGAGGCAGCCATGGTTGACAGGCCAGCGTTGTCCCCATAGAGATTGTCCCTAACGCAGCGACTTCCAGCCATGCAAATCCGAGGATCAGAACCTCGGAACAAAAATATAGTGTCCAGTTACTCTCAGATAAAGAGTCTACCTCCCAGTCAGTGAGAATGTCAATTACTATTGTATAGCATAAAAAATCCACCGGTCAGCTTTAGTTCTCTCTGGGTAAATAACGATATGAAACACCTTTGTCCTCGATGACAGGTGAATTGTCGCTTTCACATCACAAAAGTGCCACACTCCAATGAGAGTAACTACTGCCCACCCCTTCATAGTCATTGGCATTGCCATCGATGGGTTCATCACTGTCACTCAGCTGGGGGGGGGGGGGGGATCCCAGTAATTAGAAAATCTCCAGGATCAGACATGTAGGATCAGACAAGTTCACTTTGTCGTGTTGTGGAACATGAACTTGAAATAATACCAAAGGACAGAGACAGACTGAGCCAAGTCATAGGTTGATTGAAGGCAGAAGTAGAGCCCTTTCTCATACAGACAGGAATACAATCAGAGATTTTGTTGGTCAGTCAAGATACTTGATCCATGCCTTGTTAGAAGATGGGGAGTTCACATAGAAACACAGAAACATAAGTCTGCAATTCATTACAGGCCCTTCGGATGACAACCTCATGCCGACAATATAACCAACATCTAGAATCTGCCTAGAGTTTCACTACCAAATATCCCTCTATTATTCCCAGCTCCACGTACCTACTGAACAGTCTCTGAAAAGACCCTTATTGTATCCACCTTTTCCACCGTCGCTGGCAGTGCATTCCATGTACCTGACACTCTCTGTGTGAAAAGAGAGTGAAAAAAAAGCTTACCTCTGGTATCCCCCTTGTACCTACTTCCAAGCACCTTAAAACTATGCCCCCTCATGTTGGCTCGTTCAGCCCTGGGGAGAAACCTCTGGCTATCCACACGATCAATGCCTCTCATCATCTTATACAACTCTCTCAGGTCCCCTCTCATCTTCCATCGCTCCAAAGTTTACTCAGCCTACTCCTGTAAGGCATGCTCTCCAATTCAAGCAACATCCTTGTCAAACTCCTCTGCACCCTATTTAGAGTGTTTTTTCCTGTAGTGAGGTAATCAGAATTGAACACAGTGCTAAAAGTAGGGCCTAACGAAGGCCTTTTATATCTGTAGTAGTACCTCACCACTTTTGAATTCAGTCCCATGGCTGATGAAGGCCTTCTTAAAAACATTGTCCAGCTGCGTAGCAGCTTTGCATGAACTATTGACACAGATCCCACGATCTAGCTGCTCCTCGAAACTGCCAAGAGTCCTATCATTAATATTGTATTCTGTCTTCAAATTGGACCTACCGAAATGAACCACCAGGTTGAACTCCATCTGCTTCCCACAGTCACCTGTGGTATATCTCAACATGAGATGAACTGGGTGATATTCTGATGCCAGAGCTCACATTGAGAGATGATCTTATAGAAACATGCAAAATTATGATTCAGATAGTTAAGGTAGAGTTAGAAAAGTTGTTTCCACTGGTAGTTGAACTAGAGGACATCACTTTAACTTTCGGGGCATTTGGGATGGAGATGAAGATTTCCCCCAAGAGTTGGGAATCTATAGATTTCTCCGCCCAATGAAGCAGTGGAGGCTACCTCAGTAAATGCATTTGAGACGAGGTTGGATAGATGTTTGCAAAGAAGGGGAATGAAGGGCGATGGGGAAAAGGCAGGTTGGTGGAGACGGGCCAGATGATGTTCTCCTGCTCCTTTTTCTTATGTTCTCACCACAGACCAAAATCTCACCTGAAAAACTGTCCTTCACCTATTGATGTCCTTTCAAATATTTTTACAGGTTTGAAATGGCAGAACACTTGTGCATGGGCTGTCTATTTACGGATATATAAGGATTGGCCAAATATTTTCTTTGCAAGACGGACACATCTATTGTCAATCCTTGGAGATGAAGAATTATCTCATCCCAGCTGGAAATGTGTTTTGTGTCTGAAATGAAGTTTTCTGTTGTAACTCAGTGTTATCCACTGGAACCGGGAGCTGAGAACACACCAGCATTTGCTCACTGGAGATCAGTTCTTCAACTGCATTGATTGTAGAAGGGATTCAAACATCTGACTGTCTGAATTGCCAGATGATTGATCGCAGTGAGATATCATTCTCCTTCTCTCAGTGTGTGGGAGGGGATTCACTCACAGCCTACCCGCAGACACGCCAGTGAGTTCACAGTGAGGAGAGGCCATTCACCTGCTCTGTGTGAGGGAGGGGATTCACTCACAGCCTACCCACAGACACGCCAGTGAGTTCACAGTGGGGAGAGGCCATTCACCTGCTCTGTGTGAGGGAGGGGATTCACTCACAGCCTACCCACAGACACGCCAGTGAGTTCACAGTGGGGAGAGGCCGTCCACCTGCTCTGTGTGAGGGAGGGGATTCACTCACAGCCCACCCGCAGACACGCCGGTGAGTTCACAGTGAGGAGAGGCCATTCACCTGCTCTGTGTGTGGGAGGGGATTCACTCACAGCCTACCCACAGACACGCCAGTGAGTTCACAGTGGGGAGAGGCCATTCACCTGCTCTGTGTGAGGGAGGGGATTCACTCACAGCCCACCCGCAGACACGCCAGTGAGTTCACAGTGAGGAGAGGCCATTCACCTGCTCTGTGTGAGGGAGGGGATTCACTCACAGCCCACCCGCAGACACGCCAGTGAGTTCACTGTGGGGAGAGGCCATTCACCTGCTCTGTGTGAGGGAGGGGATTCACTCACAGCCCACCCGCAGACACGCCAGTGAGTTCACTGTGGGGAGAGGCCATTCACCTGCTCTGTGTGAGGGAGGGGATTCACTCACAGCCCACCCACAGACACGCCAGTGAGTTCACAGTGGGGAGAGGCCATTCACCTGCTCTGTGTGAGGGAGGGGATTCACTCACAGCCCACCCGCAGACACGCCAGTGAGTTCACAGTGGGGAGAGGCCGTTCACCTGCTCTGTGTGAGGGAGGGGATTCACTCACAGCCCACCCGCAGACACGCCAGTGAGTTCACTGTGGGGAGAGGCCATTCACCTGCTCTGTGTGAGGGAGGGGATTCACTCACAGCCCACCCACAGACACGCCAGTGAGTTCACAGTGGGGAGAGGCCGTTCACCTGCTCTGTGTGAGGGAGGGGATTCACTCACAGCCCACCCACAGACACGCCAGTGAGTTCACAGTGGGGAGAGGCCATTCACCTGCTCTGTGTGAGGGAGGGGATTCACTCACAGCCTACCCACAGACACGCCGGTGAGTTCACAGTGGGGAGAGGCCGTTCACCTGCTCTGTGTGAGGGAGGGGAACTACTCAGTCAACCAGCCTGAAGATACATCAGCAAGTTCACACCACAGTGAGATGCTCCACCTGTTCTGACAGCAGGAAGCAATTCATTCTGTCGTCGGTGCTAAATATACATCTGAAAATTCCCCAGTGAGAAGACAGTAACCTGTTTACATGGTGGGAAGGTATTCACACACTAAACCATGCCACAGTGACACCAGCAAGTTCATAACGGGGAGAGGCCAATCACCTGCTCTGTGTGCGAAAGGATTCACTGAATCATCTCAACTGAATGAACACCAGTGAGTTCACACTGAAAAGATGTTGTTCACCTGCTTAGACTGTGGGAAGGGATTCACTCGTTCATCCACACTACAGAGACACCAGCGAGTTCACACCGGGGAGAGGCCATTCACTTGCTCTGAATGTGGGAAGGGATTCAGTGACTCATCCAAACTTGTGAGACACTACCGAGTTCACACTGGGGAGAGGCCGTTCACTTGCTCTGAATGTGGGAAAGGATTTGCTCGGTCATATCAACTGACTGAACATCAGCGAGTTCACACTGGGGAGAAACCGTTCAGCTGCTTTCAATGTGGCAAGGGGTTCACCCAATCAACTCATCTGAAAGTACATCAGCGAATTCACACTGGGGAGAAACCGTTCAGCTGCTCTGAATGTGGGAAGGGATTCACTGATTCATCCCACCTTGTGAAGCACTGCCGAATTCACACTGGGGAGAAGCCATTCACGTGCTGTGAATGTGGGAAGGGATTCACTGACTCATCCCACCTTGTGAAGCACTGCCGAATTCACACTGGGGAGAAGCCATTCACATGCTCTGAATGTGGGAAGGGATTCACTGACTCATCCCACCTTGTGAAGCACTGCCGAATTTACACTGGGGAGAAGCCATTCACATGCTCTGAATGTGGGAAGGGATTCACTCAGTCGTCTCATCTGAATGTACATCAGCGAATTCACACTGGGGAGAAACCGTTCAGCTGCTCTGAATGTAGGAAGGGATTCGCTGATTCATACTCCCTTGTGAAGCACTGCTGAATTCACACTGGGGAGAAGCCATTCACGTGCTGTGAATGTGGGAAGGGATTCACTGACTCATCCCACCTTGTGAAGCACTGCCGAATTCACACTGGGGAGAAGCCGTTCACGTGCTGTGAATGTGGGAAGGGGTTCACTGCGTCATCCAACCTGGTGAGGCACTGCCGAACTCACACTGGGGAGAAACCGTTCACCTGCTCAGATTGTGGAAAGGGATTCACTCGGTCATCAGGCTTCAAAGTCCATCAGCGAGTTCACACTGGGCGATGCCAGTCACCTGTTCTGATTGTGGGAATGAATTCGCTCAGACATCTCAACTGACTGAACATCAACTGCTCAGAGTGTGGGAAGGCATTCACACACTGATCCACACTGCAGAGACAGTGGTGGGTTCACACTGTGGGGAGGGTGGTCACCTGCTCAGACTGTGGGAAGGCATTCACACACTGATCCACACTGCAGAGACAGTGGTGGGTTCACACTGTGGTGAGGGTGGTCACCTGCTCTGACTGGGATGGGTTTCAATCAGTCATTCATCCTTGTGTCCCCGTACCGAGCTTTGACCCAACGTGAATTGGAGAGATCAGAAGCTTGAGAGGACGCAATTCACTCAGGTTCACCAATGGTGTATTAAAGGCAGTGGTTCAGGGCAGGTTATTTTTGAGCTTTCAACAGTGGCCACTCCACAGTCAGGATGGATTATCAAGGAAACCTTTATTAGCAGGAGCAAGTGGAGCGGTCACTGATGGAGTGGACAGAGTTGGAGCGGAGACTTTGAGGCTTTAATTCTTTAATTCAGTGGGGAGAGCAGTCAGTCAGAGAAGGCAAAATCATGATGGAGGTAGAATTATTTTTGCCCCTTTACATTTTCTTAGTTGAAACAGTGGAGATGACAGGCAGGGTGCTGGAAAGCTGCTTTGTGGGATGTGGGAAGGCCGGGGACCCTCCTGTGTCCCTGATAACTACACCTGTGAGAAGGGCATCCAGCTTCAGCTCCGAACAATCCAAATTACGGAGTTGCAGCTGGAACTGGATGAACTCCAGATCATTCAGGAGGCTGAAGGGGTGATAGGTAGGACATTTGAGAGGTATTTGCACCCAAGGTGCACGGCACAGGGAACTGGGTGACAGTGAGGAAGAAACTGGACTCTCTGTTTCCCCCTGTGCCCATCCCTCTGAACAACACAGGTATCACTTTAGGTACAGTCGGGGATGGTGGGATGACCTGGCAAAGAAAAGTCACAGCAATAGGGTCTCTGGCACTGAGCATGGCTCTGAGACTGAGAAGGGAAGGGAGGAGAAGAGGCGAGCTGTGTTGATACGTGGCTTGTTAGCTCAGGGAACTGACAGGATGTACTGTAGGTGAGAATGAAATTCCAGGATGGTGTGTTCCCTCCTGCATGCTGGCATCTGGGTCATCTCAGGTTGAGTGCTCAGCATTCCTCAGGAGGGTGAACAGTGAAGGTCGTGGTCCATGTGGGTAACAATGATATGGTCTGGTAGAGTAACGAGGTTCTGTAAAGGGAGTTGAGGGAGTGAGTTGCTAATTGAAAGGGCAGCTCCTCCAGGCCAGTGATTTCAGGACTGCCATCAGTGTGATGTGGCAGGGATCAGAAGATTATACAGTTTAACACGTTGCTAAAGAGTTGGTTCAGGAGGGAGGGGATAAGATTTTTGGATCATTTGAGCTTGTGAGGATTGCTGTGTACAGAGGAGTGAGGAGTGTGAGTAGGGACAGCACATCACTAACGGAATGTGACTGGGCACACAGGTCTCTCTGTCTCTCACAAACACATCAGTGGAGTGGGAGGGAGGGGAGTGAGAAGGGGAAGGGGAATGAGGAGGATGGAGTTAGGACTCCTTCACAAAGTCTCACACTCACCCAACCCTCCCCCTCTGGAATTGGTCCCATTCCCTCCCCCAGGCTGGGGGTGAGCATTGAGTTACCTTGCCAACAAGAAAAGGAATTGTTCGATAACTTCTGCTTAACACGTTTTGATAACGAATTTACATTGAACTTGAACATTGAAATGTACTGTTGGTAAAACATGTACTGATGGGAAATGGTCTCAGTGAAGGTCCGAGAGTGGAAAACGAACCGGTGTTCAGCCCCACTGCTCCGTGCCAGACAAGAGCCCCTAAATGAGTCTGTCCGAATGTCTTTTATTTCCCTTCTCAACCCCATTCCCTGCCCTCTCCCCATGACCTTTGATGCCTTTACTAATCAAGCACCGATCAACCTCTGCTTTAAATAATGACTTGGCATCTGTGCCGTCACTGGCAAAAAATTCCACAGGCCCCTCATCTACTTAAATGCATGCTGTCTGGTATCGGGTATTTTGACCCGAATATTTAAAATGGCAGCTATCTACTCTATCTATATCTCTTTTAATCTTATCAAGCCGTATCAGGTCACCCTGAGCCTCCTCCACGTCAGAGAAGCAGCCCAAGTTTGTCCGAACTCTCCTTACACAGCAGCTCATGTCTCTAATCCAGACAACATCCTGGTGAACCTCTTCATTGCTGTCCTAAACCCAGCGGAGTAATGGGCTTTAAGTAAATAAATGGTGGGTTGTTGATTAATAAGAGTGTCAAAGGTGACGGGGCAAAGGCAGCAGAATGGGGTTTAGAGGGATAATCCAACAGTCGTGATCGAATGGTGGAGAAGACTCAATGGACAGAATGAGTATTTCAGTTCCTATGACTTGTGGTATTGTGGTGAGATGGCGAAGCGGTGGGGAGTAAGGTGAGTGTCAAGTCAAACTTGAGTTGCTAGAAAGCATTGGGACCCAGAGGCAAAAGAAAATAATATTTATATGGTTAAAAGCAAGAACAAGAATTTACTGATAGACCAGACATAACCTACTGCCTGAAACAGTTTGGCGGACCCTGCATCATCACGCCGGCAGTCCGAGAGCAGCGTTGGAATCTGCGGTAAGATGCCGAACTTTAAATAACTTGAGCCCGTTTCATGGAGAAGAGCACCGCTGTCACTGCGTTTGAGGTAACTCCGATACGGGGCCCACCGCGCGCAGGCGCTTCTTGGAGATGACGTGGGGCTTAAGAGCTCGCGAACCTTCGAGAGAGTTCGCCCGGTCGGAGGCCATCCATAACGGTTCAGTAGAGAAACCGAGGTGCAGGTCCGAATTCGTCTTCAAAATCCGAGAGGCAGCCAGTTTTTCACCTTCACCTTAACCTTAACCTAATTACAACTTATGACTGATTACTTATGATATTTTTTATGACTTATGACTAAGTACAAACGGAACTATAAAACTGCCGCAGTTGCGAAAAATATAAGGAAAAGTTGTTTGGTCATTGAGTGGAATCCGGTTAAAAACCTTTAGGTAGGCGCATTCAATCTCTTTCAAGTGGGGAGGCTGCACATGTTCAAACAACAGAACAAGAACTCCGACTTGACAGTGAAAAACTGGTTGACAGTGAAAAGGCAAACTCGAGGAAATCCCCAGATGCTGGAAATTTAAGCAACACACACAACGCTTCTCCTTATAGTTGCTGCCAGGCCTGCTGCGTTCCACCAGCGTTTTGTGTGTGTTGACGGTGAAAACACTGCTTTACAGTGAAAATGCTGCTTGACAGTGGCGGAAAAAAACCTTTTTGACCGGGAAACTGGAGGACCAGGAAACAGAAATCTGGGAGCCTTGAGCTGGAGCAGTAGGAGCAATAACTTGGAATCCTTAAAAAGGAAGAAAATTATATTAAGATAAAACAACATCAAAGCACCATTAAAAAGTTGTACTTGCCCTTTCACCTGTGAACAGCCTGTAGGCGGAATCAAACATGGCTGATCAGGCTATTGGGAAATCAGTTGAACAACTCGAGGTAAAGCGAACGACAGCAAAATGATTACTTTCTCGTCTGGCCAACAGTATTACCAGGGTCGATCAAAACATGTCTGAAGAGGATCTCAGAGTCAGTTTCAATAAACTCACAACAGAAGCCGAGAAAGTCATGGAACCCAATGATGATGTGGAGGCCGGATTCATTGCGGAACGGGAGGCGGAGCTGAACGCAGAGATAGTAGCCGTGTTCACTGAACAGCAAAAAGCCGACCTGGCAAAGACGGCAAATGAGTGTGAGTTGAAACTGAAGGAGATCAGAAGCCTAATCCAGGAGACTCTTTGGAACAACTTTGGAAATGTTGAGCTGGAGAGGATGAATCTGAAAACGTCGCTGTTGTACAACCCGATGTCCACCAGGAGGCGTATGACTTCATGCTTAACCACCTGCAAGGACTGGTACAGACAGCGAAGGAGGTGCATGGTCGGTGGAAATGATGGATCCCGCCAGGTGATCGGAAGCACCTTCTGAGTCGCCTAAAGGGGCTCGAACTCCACATCCCCAAGGAGTTTTCCAAGAAAGAAAGGAGTATGCTGAAAGACTAACCCCAACGGCGTTGGGCCTTTCCTCCTATTTTCCCACGCCAGCCATCAGACTGAAACCGACGGCCCTTTCCAAGTTTACTGGGAGAAAACATGATTTTCACAGATGGAGAAAGGGCTGGGAAGCACTCCAGAGGCAGGGAGAGCCGACCTGTCCAAGAGAGGTGATAGAGATTCAACCACCGGACAGTCTTGACCACAAAATCAGAAGAGACCTTCGCTTCTCTACTTCTCACACTGCAGATGACATCTTCCGTGTTCTCGAAAACCGCTATGGGAATCGAACGAGCATTGCTGTTGAAATTGTGGAGGAGATACAGAAAATGCCAGAAATCGTCAGCCACGGAAAATATTGGAATTAATTCAAACAGTGGAGAAGGCACGTCAAGACTTGAGTGGCCTTGGAGACACGGGTGCTATCAAAAATCCGCTGGTGACAAGTTCAATTGAAAGTAAACTTACAGAAACTCTCAAAAAGGAATGGCTGGTCTATGTCGCTGACAGGGGGAATGCTGTGGCACCAGATAATCGGTTTAACAGTCTCTTGGGATTCCTCAAAGAGCAAGAGAGCGTATATGAGCAGCTCGAGCAACTGAGGGTTGAAGAGCCGTGTAGAAGAGGAACCAGGGCTGAGCCAAGACATGCCAGAGCCAAGTCTACCAAGTCGGGCGACGACCATGCACGGTGTGTCGTCTGCGGTGATGGAAAGCACAAAAGGAAGCTCCACTTTTGCAAACGGTTTCGAGCGCCAAAGCTACGAGAGAAAAAGGCTGCAGTAAGAAAGGTGGCGGCATGCAAGAGGTGTCTCGAGGTTCATGATGACTGTTCATACTGCAAACCCGCCTGTCTGTGTAAAGACCAAGACTGCAAGGATGAGCGTACTCCCGAGCATCATTACTATCTGTGCCCCAATGCTGAAATGAAGAAAAGCAGCGCAGGTCATAAAAAGAGCAGATTCGGTCCAGAGGAAGATAAAGGCAGGAAGAAATATAGAGAGGATCAAGAGGAGTTCTTCAGCAAACTTGCACCGGAATTGATGTATTTTCAAACACCGCATCCTGAGCCTTCAGCACTGTGAAAGATAAGCCGGGCTTTCCGGTGGAAAGTGGATTGTAAGAGATGCCAGTGAATATGATGCTTCTCGAAGTCACAGCTAATGCTGGAAAAAAAATCGGGACGTTAATTGACTTGGCTTCAGACAGCAATTATACAACCCAGAAGGCTGCAAGTAGACTGAACCTCAGGAGTGAGGAAATCACTCTCGTCGTCCATGGGGTTGCGGGGATGAAGTTTCAGGTCGAGACAAAGCGGTACCTTCTAAACGTCACTCCCAAGGTCACTCTCAAATCACAGCAATCGGTTTGTTATTGTCTAGACTCCACAAATATCCACAAACATGTGACTCCGAAGCAACTGCAGACATTCTTCCCAGACATACCGCCTGATGAACTTGTGCGACCCAGAGAAATAGATTTACTAATAAGCCATAGAGAAGGACAGCTGGCGTCTCAGAGAGTCAGAGCTGTTGGGGACCTCGTGCTGTGGGACGGACCCCTGGGGAAGATGGCCAGAGGAGCACATCCTGACCTCTTTGAGGAGCTGTCTGTGTCGGTCCCCATGTCCAAGTCACAGTTTGCAAGGTCAATGAGAGCGGCTGCTCTCCAGTACGAGGAGCTCACCAGCAGAGTCCCAGAGCAACTTCCACCAAACAGACAGGATGGCATCAAGCTCCAGGAGTCAGGTACTTCAACCACCAACCGGGACTTCCTGGAGTGGAGGAAGTGGGATCGTATTGGCGCAGCATCCGAGCCAAGATGCCGGGGTTGCCGCTGCGGAAACTGCCAGCCGGGCGGCAAAGGAATGAATGACTCTTGCTGAAGAGAGGGAACCTGAAGTTGTAAGAAGAGGCTTCACCTACGTCACAAGTGACCGCCACAGCAAGGAACCACATTGCCACGCCAGGTATCCTTGGTTAGAAGATCCAGCTTCCTTGCCAAACAATAAAAGAACAGTCGAGGCTAAGTTTCTCCGGACGGAAAAGCAACGAGCCAAAGAACCGAGTGGAAAGCTGCCTACACTGCTCAAGTGAGCGACATGGTTGGTCGAAGGGTTGAAATGAAATTGTCCGAGGACACGGTGTTCAACTGGAACGGGCCAGTTCCAGTCACCTTATTGCTCCGATCCCGCCCTCTGTCACGACCCCAGTGAGACTCGTGTGGAACAGCAGCCAAACGTTCAGAGGCGTGAGCTTGGACGACCTGCTAATGAAAGGTCCAGATGTCCGCAACCAGATTCGATCTGTCCGACTCGGATTTAGGGCTGGAATATACGCTGCTCTGGGTGACATTAAAAAGATGTACAATTCGATTTGGTTGGAAGACCGGGAAGTGCACCTGCATAGATTCCTCTGGCGAGACTCCGAGGACGAGGAGCTGGGAGAATATGCGATCACAAGAGTGAACATCGGAGACAAACCAGCAGGGGGCATTGCGCAGCTAGCAATGCGCGAAACTGCTAACCTCCCTCCTTTCACCCACCTCAAGGAGGACCGGCAGGTGCTCCAACACGACAGATACGTCAATGACATTCTCACATCCCACGACAACCTTGACCAGCTAAAATCCATTACGGCAAATGTGGAGCAGATCGCGAAGGCCGGAGTGTTGAAGCTCAAGCCTTGGGTCTTTTCTGGGCAAAGAGTGCAATGACAATCTGGTCCAAGGCAGGAACCATGGTCATGTCAAACTTGAAGGCGACGCTACGTTGTATAAAAACCAACAACCCATCTACCAGCAGTGACCACCTCGCGTGGGTTAATGCGACTCTCTGGTTAATGCGGCCTTCGGAAGATCTCCCTTCGCGTGCTCCTTTGAGCACCCACCCCCGCTGTTCCCGAGCAAGAAGAGCCGTCTGTTCAGGCCCATATCTATAGGTGCCGCGACTTTGGGAGGACACACGCACGACCCTGCCCAGATCAGCTGATCGCAATGGGACGATTGCCGATCGATACCGGACTCCTACGCCTGAGTATCGACCTGGGCAGATGGTGTGGCTTTCATCCAAAGACATCCCTCTCAAAATCGAGCAGAAGAAACTCGCCCCTCGCTTCCTGGAACCTTTAGAAGTCTAAAGTATCATCAGCCCCACAGCGGTCCGACTTAAACTACCAAGATCTATGCACGTTTCCCAGTTAAATCCACTTTCCGTCAGCCCCTTGTGTCCTCCGACTGAAACCCCTACACGATCCCGGATCATTGCTAACCATCCGGCGGCTACTAGATGTGAAACTGGGCCCAGTGTTCCTAGGTTTCCAGTTCCTTTATCTTGGACACTTCCCTCATCCAACACTTTCACCGGGACCATCTGGACAATCATGGAGGATCTTGCCTCGAGGCTTCCGTTGAGGGGAAGGGTACTGTCATTGTTCCTTCGGGTAATTCCCCATCTTGCTACTACCTCCTTAATTGGGCCTGATCGCTATGTATCCGTCTGGGGCGGCCAGAATGAGCATAACACTGACCATGGTCGATGCCCTCTGATCCTTTGTATGGAAGGTTTGAGCACATCCGGTGTGGTGTTCAGTAATAAACAAGATCGCTGTGTTGCTGCAACCAGACTCTATTGATAGGAAATCCATACACACCAGAACAAGTGGCCCCACTCTCTGCAAATGAGATAACGGAATGGGCCTTGTAAGCAGCGTCTTCCTCCGAACACATCGAATGCGCGGTTTACACAGTCTTTACGCAGTCACGGTTTACAGTACTCTTCGACCATAGTTTTCATTCGGGGTCAGTAGAAACGATCCAATCCCTAGATCTTTTCAACCCCCAATTAACCTGAATTATCATCAAATGACTTCAACACAATCCTCGATACTTCCCAGACTGAAGCAACTGGGAACGCGGAGAACTTTCTGGAGCAGACGTGACCCGGCACAGAATCTGGTTCCTCAACTGCCGTTTCGGCCAGTCTCTCCGCAGTAGAGATACTGCAGGGTGTTTCTTCATTTCAGCTTGGGCCATATCCGCTTCCGCAGCAGCCGACCAAATGGTGATTACACAAGGGTCATCTCGCTGAGCGGAGGTCACTCCCTCTGGAAGCAGCTCAGAGAACTGCTTTGCATCCAGAGTGGTCAGGCTTGTGGAATGGCGCAACCAGAAGTTCCCAAATGACCCACCGCTCAAACCTGCCCTGTGATGGAAAACAGGCACATTGCTTTAGATCCAGGCTCAGGAACGCTCTTCCACTCTCAGTCCATTTCCAGACCTTCATGCACACATGGGAGAAAACAACTGGATCAATGTTCCGGCTGCCCAACCGGTACATCAGACTGAAATCATAGACAGACAACGCGACGAACCAACGATGAACTTTGGCATCCAACTTTGCCAAGGTCAGGATGTAAGTCAATAGATCGGCTTCACAGACTATTTCAATGTCAGAAACTCTAATTTTTGCGTGAAGCGTCCCCTTTCTGCCCGGGCGTCTCAGGAAACATCTCGCTGGCAGAGCCCCAGTTCAGGACGTGCATGTAAATGAATTTAGGGGTGTCGGTAGATTTGGTTGAGTAATAAATATAAAGGTTGTTTCCTGTACGTTGATAATGAATGTACACAGCTTTTTGAAGGTGGTGGAAGCTATTCTGAGAACTGCCTGAACTCATTCTAATGTGCGTGTCAGATTTTTAGGGGGTATGTTATTTGGTGATGTGCACATATTTGAGGGTGCGCACCCAAATGTTCGCAGATTTAGTGTGCGTTGTCGAACATGGGAACACACGCGGATTTAGTGATGTCCGCTTTCAAATATCGGGGTGCATACGTGGCAGCACGTGATGGTCTTGCAGATCAAGATTTCCACACGGATTTTGGACTGGGTTCGGATTTTTTACGTCGAGGCAGATTTTCAATGCGACTCAATTTTTGTTCTGAGATAATCTCATGCACATATGGGGTTGTTGTGCGCACTGATTTGGAACGACAATCGTGGTCCTTGGTGGTGCGCATGCGTTTAGGGTTGCACACGAATTCATGGCTGTCTTCCCGAACATGTGGGGGCGCACTTACCTGGGGACCAGATTTAGCGGTTTGTCGGCAACTATGGAGTGCACACGGCTTTGGGTGGGGGGATTTGGATTTGGGGGTGCACGAAGATTTAGGATTGTGCTGTCGGAGGTAGGACTGCACACAGATTTAAGGTTGCATCCAGATTTGGGGTTTCGGCCGATCGGAAGGTGCAAACAAACAACTGGTTGGCTGGGGACTTTTTTTTAATGTTGATACAGCCATTTTCTAAACTGTTTGAAATGATTCTTGCTCTGAGACAAGCTATTATGCATGTGAGGTGTTTGGGGTGCGCACTGATTTGGAGCTGGCACAGATTTTCATTACTTTCGGGCTTTATGGCGATGTTTACTGAGTTCGGTGTTCTCACAGATTTTTTGGAGACTGCGGATTTGGAGTTGTGACGGGTTTTAATTTCCGATACTTTTATAACCCCTGTGCTTTGTCCTTTCAACGGGTTCACATAGATTTTGTGGTGCTCTCTTATTTCTGTGTTGTCGAATATGGGATCAGCGTACGCCAGCGGATTTGGATTTACACAAGAATTGTGGGTTGCGTGCGAGTGCTTAATATCGAGTCAGCCGTTTTGTGTACTGTTTGAAAATGATGCTTTGTGATTAGATGGACTGCATGTGGAGCTTTCACCTGGTTGGTGTGCAAAATGATTATGGAGTGCGCTCCTGTTTCAGAATGTGCGCAGATTTGTGGGTGCACACGGATTTGGGTGTTCACACTGATTTGCGGGTTGCTTGCGGATTTGGAGGGGCACACAGATTTGGGGTTGAACATGGATTTGGGGTGTACACAGATTACGGAATGCGTCGGCCAATATGGGATGCACAGTAATTTGCAGATGTACACAGTATGTAGGCCATATACGGGGTACACACCGATTTGCGGATGTGAGCAATTGTGGTTCATTTGTCGAATATTGTGGTTCACTTGGATTGGGCGTCCATTCAGAATTGGGTGTGAATGAGCGGGTTGACTATTTAGCTGCAAAAGCTGCTGAAGATTCAACTGTAGATAAAGACCTTCCACTTTGCAAATCAGAAGTTGTTTCAGGTTTTGCAAGGTTAAGAATTAGGGGCTTATTATAAATTTCGTGGGATACTGGGCACAAGGGGAGGCACCTTTAGAGAACACCTGTGTTCGGTTCATGGGAGAACAGGGTAAAAACAAGAAGGGAAGGAATTATATTGATACGACCTGAATTAGCCCGACTATAACGAATTATTCCTTATGTCGTGTTGGAAAACTTCATACTGGGTCGTGTAGTTTTTGTCATTATGAAGCACTTGAAAACACACTATTTCAGGGTGAAGGTGATCAGGTGGACAGAAATGAAATACAGATTTCATTCCAATCGTTGGGGGCGGATATCTTTCATTTCAGTCGTGGGAATGAGTTTAATTTGATTCACTCTATTGGGCTTCACGTGGTACAATCTGTAGGATTTTTGGAGTGTAATTCAGTTTTCATTAGAACAAAGAAGCAGCAAGGGTTTTATTTCCCAATCCTCTACACCATATTCCCGTCCAGTTAGTGGCGGGAACGTGCATTAATTTGGAGTACCAACCACAATGTATCCAATACCCGCCCTATTTAAATGCACGTTAGCCAATCATTCAAGCGGAAGGCGGAAACTGGTGTGCTTGACATTTGTTTATCCTACCAGCATCAGACTAGAACACCAGCTGTCTTGTGGGAAAGTCGGTCTGTGAGGTTGGTGGGTGGGAATAGGAGTAGATGGACATATTCCCAGACCAATGGATGGCTGGCATTTCAGAGTAGTTCGTTGACTGACATCTGGCGAGTCCAGGACAGTGCTTTGACCCTCCCCAGAAACACACTATCCTAATGTCCCAGACCTACTGGTCAATGGGACAGTCGGCCCCTGAATAACAACTGCGAGATCAGGCGGTGAATGTGAGGAGTTGGCCTCCGGACTGGAGAAATTGTGGCCGCGTCCGGCTTGTGCTCAGGACGCAGCTTTATTAATAAAATGAACCACCGAGGGGACAGAATATTTCACCGACCTAATTATCTGTTCCCTGAATTTTGACTGAGTCACCGCGTAAATAAACGTGTTGGTGCAGCAGCTGAAATCACTCAGCAAACCCCCGACGTAGATAAAGATCCATTCCGAATCGTTGAAACTGAATCCTTTCCCTGAGACCTGATAATATATGAAATTTACAACCAGTGTCATCCACAGGAGGATGAAGCTGCCGGAGAGGGTGAAGAGTAAAACCACAGACCTCCTCCTGCTCTCCATCTCCGGGTCACTGCGGTTCTCCCCCTTGCCCTGTCCCTTCAGCCCCTTTCGGACCCGACTGGCCACTAAAATGTGTCTGACTGTCAGAGCGTTGAGCAGCAGGATCCCAGCGAAAGGGAGGAACGGAGTTAAAACCGTATCGAACCAGTCATACCCTATCCACCCGGGGTCAGTGAAATAACTGTCCATCACTTTACAGAACCAAGGTACATTGTCGATGATCACCCTGGGTTGCCGTGTGAAGTATCGGGGAACATTTTTCAGACAGAATAGTGCGCCGATTGTTGTTAGAACCACAGCTGCAGTTTTCCCGGTGCAATATTTTGTTTTCAGCTTCTGGCAGCAAATGGCGACAAACCGGTCAAAGGTGAAAGCGACGGTGAACCAGACAGAAGAGTTTGTGGCTGTGCATCTCAGTACATCGATAACACTACACACAGGGGTGATGTCCAGAAAACTCCACGGGAAGTAATAGGATTTGATTCGCCACAAAATGACCGCGGTGACAATCATCAGTAGATCAGCCGCTGCCATGGCAACCAGGTAGCGAGTGGTGCAGGTAGAGAGGCCGCACTTTCCCCGAGACAGGATCACAATTGCCAATAAATTCACTGCGTGTGGGAAAGGGGGAGAAGAGGAGGGAGAGGGGGAGGGAGACAGGGAGAGGGAAGGGAGGTGGGAGGGCGAGGGAGCAGAGAGAGTGAGGGAGAGAGAGATAACAGACAGAGGGCATTACTGAACGCATTCCTCAAGGGATCGGTTTTCAGCTGAAGACCAGGCGTTGCGGAGTCAGTGCACGGCTGCTAACCTAACATGGGACACTGGTCACACTGTCTCTGACCTGCCTTCTTTAGTGTGGAGGTTAGACAATGTGTGGACAACCGTCGGCGATAAAAGCGATCTGCATGAACAATCGGTCGGTGCTGAACCCGATTCATTGATTTAACCGTGACTGACTTGGCCCCTGGAAACTCGAAAATGATGGGGCCGATAAGGCATGCAGAGGAGAGGAACAGACACAAAACACTGGAGGGACTCAGTAGGCCAGGCAGCATTCCGTACATGGAATTGAACAAACTTTGGTATTGGGCCGAGACTATTCTCCAGGACGAAGAGGTGTCCTGGAGAAAATTTACGACGCGTCTCAGAGGGAAAGCAGGAACAACTTTGTATCTTGAGGCTAAGCGGCTCCGTTAATGGATTAATTCCACAGCGCAGTTCAATTCGATAACTCTCGTCAGCAGATCCGCGGACACCGGTTCAGGTGATCAGACCCGATAATTGACCGGCAGGCAGTGGGATCCGACTGTGACATACTCCACAGGGAGTTATGAAACACAGGACCAGGGGTTCTCTCTGATCGATAACTCAGAAACAGTGAACTTTACAATGTAAACCCATCCCAGTCACAGCTTGCGGGGGAGCTGCCTGTCCCCACACTGGGACAACTCCGGACAGGGTGTCATTGAAGGCAAGAACAACGTTCGAGTCGATCCCGTGAGTTTGATGAGAGACAGGAGTTTAGTTCCGCTTGTCCTTAAATATGAACAATCAGAGTGTTGAACTGACAGGATCAAAATCTCTGACGGATATTTCTACAATGATCAACAAGATAGAAGCTTTTCAGATTCACATGGTTAACACACAGAAATACCAAACATGAATTGCTCTGCTCACTCACCAGGAACTCCAATGACGGCGATGAACACGTACAGTATTTTCTCCACACTTCTGTACCTATTGAACAATGCAGGCATTTTCTCTGTCCAGTGACCAGTCCCCCCTGTGCTACAGGCGATCTCTTGGAATGAAATGTAAAGGCAGCCCATGCCTGCGGTTTTTAATACCATTTAGCGACTCCACAGGGACACATTATAACAGATTTAAAAATAACTGTTTTAAAATTATTTACAAACCAATTAAGTCAGGCAGATGCAATCCCCGTGGTGACAGATTGCGAATGAATAATTGACTAGTGCAATGTTTGGACTGTTTGTGTGAATTAGTTTGTCCCAACAAAGGTGACTCAACCTTCAGTTGTTTTCTTATCAATTCAATATGCTCCCACTCTAAATATGTACTTCAATGGAGCCAATTGAGAAACATAATACTGAAGTAAATTATGTCATTGTAGCTTGTCAAATTGTATTGAATCACCTACTGTTACCATTCTCCTCGAGAGTATGAACTCTTGGATTAGTTTGTGTTTGGGGGATTCTAACCAAGATGCCAAAAGTCTTGAACATCTTTTCTGTTCTATAAAATAAAAATATCTTGTTAGTTAAGCAATTTTTAGGATTGCTCTCAAATTATTCCAGTCTTAACAAAATTGTTAATTTCAAATTCCCAAACGTAACGGTACACCAACGAGTAATATTCTCCTGAAATGTAGGCATCTCATATCCGAATACAGATGCACGGATTTCCATCTGCTCAACCAGGATTTCACATTGCCAGTGTGGAATTCGGGTGTCCTTAATATCAATTACATGCAAAACAAATAAGGAAACACAACGAAACACACACGCACACGCGCGCGCGCACACACACACACACACACACAAGAGAGTATAAAAATCCATGTTTGTATCATTCTTTCATTCCTTCATTTCATTATATTTATTATCAGAATATGTATGCAGTACACAATCCTGTGATTCTTCTTCACCATATAGCCTCGAGACCAAGAAAAAGAAGATCAACAACTCCTCTTCCGCACGAAATGCACAAAACAAATACAAACGCAACAGAAACATTGTCCCCAATCCCACAGCTGTTTCGTGCCACAAAATAATTGCAAAACTTAAAAATAAACAGTGCATGTTCACACATGTTACAAAGAAACGGGGGGGGGGGGGGGTGGATACAGCTGCGTGGGGCCCTGACACAAAAATGCATTTTCAACACAAAAGTGATTTCAGGTCATAATAACATTTTTACTTCGATCATCTTATTTTTTGTCTTTCGAAGCCAAAGTCACACGCCTCCCGCCACGTCCTCACTTAGCATACAGCAAAGCACTCTGGGATAATGTAGGGTCTATTGAACACATTAAAAGGTTAAATACATTAAAAAATCTCAAGGTTTCGAATGTATTTTAACGGTACTCCCACACGTGAGTGTCACATAAATTCATCAATAATAACTGCATCTTCTGTTTCCCAATGTGTTACATTGAATGTAGCCATGTTTAGGGTAGTTCGAGACTCTCCTGCATTATGAACCATATGTACATATATACACTACTATTTCTACTTCTACTGGAAGCTCATTCCACACAGCTACCACTCTCTGAGTAAAGAAATGCCCCCTACTGTTACCCTTAAACTTTTGTCCCCTAACTCTCAAATCATGTCCTCTTGTTTTAATCTCCCCTACTCTAAGTGGATAAAGCCTATCCTCGTCACCTCTATCTATCCCCCTCATAATTTTAAATACCTCTATCAAGTCCCCACTCAAACCTTTATGCTCCAAAGAATAAAGACGTAATTTGTTCAACCTTTCCGTGTAAATTAGGTGCTGAAACCCAGGTAACATTCTAGTAAATATTCTCTGTTCTCTGCCTATTTTGTTGATATCTTTCCTATAATTCGGTAACCAGAACTGTACACAATACTCCAAATTCGGCCTTACTAATGCATTGCACAATTTTAACATTACTCAATGCTCTGATTTATAAAGGCTAGCATACCAAAAGCTTTCTTCACCACCCTATACACTTGAGACTCCACCTTCAGCGAACTATGCACCATTATTCCTTGGTTCTACTGGTTCTACTGCATTCCTCAATGTCCTCCCATTTATCATTTATGTCCTATTTGGATTATTCCTACCAGAATGTAGGACCTCACACTTATCAGCATTAAACTCCATCTGCCATCGTTCAGCCCACTCTTCTAACTTTCTGCAAACTTTGAAACAAGCTTTCCACAACGCCATCTACCTTAGTATCATCTGCAAGAAATTTTATGGGGCCGATTCCTACTTTAGTTTCAACAAGGGGTCCAGCTGCACCATCCGACCATGTGGTGAACGCACATGTAACTTGGAGACCCCCTGGGTAACTCTGGATTCAAGTCGTGGCTTATCATCAGCACCATGGGCATTATATTATAGGTAACACAGTTGACCTTCTTGGGGCAATAGGCCATCGTTACATGCTGACAAGTCCCAACCCACCTGGGTTGTGGGCAATCAATGCCAAAATAAACTTCGTGTCCAGTATTGCATCATTACTTTGTGGATCCAGTATTCATAACAGGGGGAACATAGATATTCCAACCACGTCGTTGACTACCCAGTCATTAGGTGGCGTTGTGGAGTTCGTACTGATCGGCCGCACCCACCCCCGTCTCCCTTCATTCTGCCACTGCAAACTTTGTTCTGTGATAGGGTCGTTTTAGAACCCTGTTTCCCCTTATCCTCCTCAGTACCTTTCTCCCTCACTCCCTTTCACTCATTCGCATCATCCTTCTGAGAGCCCATGCTTCAGCATGTGTGGGGTTTGAATGGAGCAATCATTTCACACACTCTTCTGCTCTCCTCGGTACTGTGCGATACCAAGTTCCTCGGCCAGTTCCTACTCTGTCACGGAGTCAAATTCTGCGTATCCAAAGTAGGACCCAATACACACGAGAAAGCCGGCCACAACCTCGTCACAGATATAGAAGGTTCCTTCCTTTCCACTGTCTGCAGTCATGCAAAACCTCACTGTCACCTCTATTAGTCTAGCAGCTTCTAATGGTGTCTTCTGTAAATCACCCCGTGTCCCCTGGGCGGGTGCCTGTTCCTCCGGCAGGGCTGAAGGGAAAGCTGAAGTTAGACAGAGAAGGGTTAGCTTCCCTTCCTCCGTTTCATATAAACCGTGAGTTATCCTCTCTGCTGAATGCACTGGGAAAGTTTCCGAGAATCATCTCTCATTCACAGCTCCAGCACTCAAATGGGCCACGTCAAAGGGACAGAATACCCTGTCACACACGCCCCACACCCCCGGCTCTAGTGTTTCCTGCCGTCCCTCCGTTACTACAGGCGCCATTGGGGCACTGGGTGTTGAAGCTTCCACCCACTCTCGGAAAAACCTGCTGGGAGGCGGGCCAATTCCCCAATAATCCTGGCTCTGACACTGTTAGTCCCGGAGTGCAGGGACAAAGGATGGCAGACGTGGCTGTACCTCATGGAGATCGACTGTAGTGGGTTCCCGGCACGGCCAGCATGGAGGTTGCTGTCTGTGCTGGGCCTTGATGAAAAGAGCAAGAAGCAAGCAGCTGGCAGGATGGGGGAGGGAGCAGAAAGAGCCCCTTACTGGGTATGGAGCTGGAGAGAGGGTTTGAGCTCGAGGTCAGGAACAGTTGGGCAGTGACTTGGCCCTCACTTCTGATCCACCAACTGGACAGTGTAGTGGTTAACGGTTGAAACACTCTATGAAATTTGGACACTACCTGACCATATCTGAACCCGGCCAAAGGCTACGATTACCTCATCAGGTGACTGAAGAGAGCAACCCGGTGTGTGATACAAGCGTCTCTTCATACGTTAAATCACCCCAATCTGCATCACCATCATCGTCCGTCCTCGCACATATCACTCCTTTCCGAGCTGAGAGTTCACTTTGCAGATTTTCCATCTGTTTTAAACACTTGCGATCAGCGCAGCCTTTCTTCTCAGCTGCCGATTTCTTCGTGACATTCGTAACAGCCGTAAATCCCGACCCTGACTTTTCCTTTCTCTAATTCTGTATCCGCCTGTTTATACTCCTCTTCAGTTTTCTCATTTTCCCTTGTTAACGCTTCACACTGAGTCTGAAACTGACTCATGTGGATCAAATTCACCGGATCCTGCACCGTCAGAATTTCTAACTCTTCCCTACACTTACACAATTCCTCCGCCAGTTTCAGTTTTTTCTCTCTTTACTTCAATTAGATCATCCAACAAACATCACATTATAACATTTTTAATCCCTTGTAATTTTTTAAATTTATTTTCACTAACTATTTTTCACAATTCTTCCTCCACAATCCCGGACCCTTGGCTGTCAAACTTTTCTAACCAGGCCTCATAATTTGACCATTTCCTTAATAATTAACGATGAAAGTAATCTCTGAAATCCTCTGAATCCCTGGGTTCTGCCTGTCCTTTCCATTTCACAGTTTAATATCCTAACGTACTGTGTGGTTCAACTCGTCACCAGGGTCCCAGACCACTTTTCTTTCTTTTCCAGTGCACCCAGGGCGCGAAAATATGTTCACCGTTCATCAACTGGAATCAGTTCGGAAACTCACTAGGCAAATCGTAATTAATCACAGCTCGCATTTTATTTTTCCTACACAAACAACAAAGTAACTACGTTGACCCCAGGCTAACAACTTAAAACATGAATTCCACTGTTCCTTCTGTACTAATACACACCCTGACCACTTCTCAAATTCACAACACTGGAACAAGGGATCCCACTGTATCCAAATGATCCATCATTTGTTCTCCAGTCCCTTCCTTGGGGGATCTTCCTTCTGATAGTTCGTCTCAGGAGTTATCACACCTTTGCATTTGAAACTCTTTACTTGTTCTGAAACAAGCCTAATTTGAAACATTTGAAACAACTCTTATCAGTTCAGAGGACGCATCTCATTCTTGTTGGCTGAGGTCCATCAGGCTGATGACTAACAGATTTCCATTGGAAGTAGTCCAAGGGCTACACAACATCATGCCAAAGGTAATTTCTTTTGTTCTCCTCCACTATGGTTCCAAACAGACAAACTGTGTCGCTCAGACTCTCAGCAGAAATATCGAGATTCCTTCTGCAGAACTGCCACTGTACGTAATACACACCTTATCTCAGAGAGACTTCAGGTTCAGAGATAACGAGATTGCTTCTGCAAACCTGACAGTGTACATAATGCACAGATTATGTGAGAGTGATTTCAGGCTTACAATGGGAACACCAGTAACTTCTTGTGTAAAGTTGATCTGATCAGGTTATCCCACAGCAATCAGTTCACAAAATGGGGGTTAAAGAGCAGCTTCACAAAATGGCAGCCTCTATTCCTTCGACCTCATGGCAAAAACACAGACAGTTGAACACTCTACTTCCACTGTCATTGACCCATTCACGTTCGATATTTTCTTGCATATGTTAATTCATTCAGACAGTGGTGTATTTTGGTGCAGAGCAGTCAGGATGGGATGTTCCTCCAGTCAGATGTGGGAACTCTGGACATCTGACAGTTTTCCGATGACTATTTGCAGGAAGTGCACCCAATCACAGCGCCGGACTGACTGGTTCAGAGAGTTGGATGTACTCAGGATCATTCGGGAGCCTGAAGATACTGTCAATGAAACATCTGAAGAGGTGGCCACACCCAGAGTACAAGCTTCGGACAGGAGAAGCGTGACCACCAGCAGAGGTAAGGGTCATTAGGAAGACAGTGCAGGGCTGTCCTGTGGGCGTTCTCCTCAGCAGAACACCTTGTTGGATACTGCTGAGTGGGTGGGGAGTTCATAGTGGAGAGAGGCCGTTCACCTGTTCAGAAAGGCCGGCAGCACTGTCCACTCTGAAGCTTAATAGGGAAGTGTACATTTTGGCCTTGTGGCAGTTATAAGAGATGATATTCTGGGAGAGAAAGGAGATTCTGTAGGTGTGGACAGGATTTAAATTAGAACTGATTTTTGCATCACAGATACAAACCATTAAACTCCAGTCCCACTAAACGTGAACATTAGCCGAGGAATGCCTCCCACGCCCAGTGACCAGAGTGCAGAACTGGGTTTGATAAACAGCAGCAGTAATTGCCGAGTTCGGCACCAACAGTCACTTTTGAACTTGATTCAGCAACTCTGATGGTGAAATATCCAGCCTGCAGCCTGTTGCCTGTTTAAATAGTTTCCCCAATGTGAACTCGGTAGTGCGTCACAAGGTGGGAGGACTGAGAGAATCTCTTCCCACATTGGGAGCAGGAGAATGGCCTCTCCCCTGTGTGGACTCGCTCATGTACCATCACTTGAGATGACCGAGTAAATGCCTTCCCACAGTCTGAACAGGTGAACGTCCTCTCTCCTGTATGAACTCGCTGGTGGGCCTGTAGCCTGGATAAGTCAGTGAATTTCTTCCCACAGTCTGAGCAGGTGAACGGACTCTCCCCAGTGTGAATTCTCTGATGCACCTTCAGTACAGATGAATGAGTGAATCCTTTCCCACTGACTGAGCAGGTAAACGGCCTCTCCCCAGTGTGAACTCGCTGATGTACCTTAGTTGAGATGACCGAATAAACCCTTTCCCACAGTCTGAACAGATGAATGGCCTCTCCCCAGTGTGACTATCTTCAGTTCAGATGACCAACTGAATCCCCTCACAGTCTGAATGATTTCTCCCCAGTGTGAATTGACTGATGTCTCTGCAGTTGCGATGAATGAGCGAATCCCTTCCCACAGTCTGAGCAGGTGAACGGCTTCTCACCAGTGTGAACTCGCTGGTGTGCATGCAGGTGAGATGAGTGAGTGAAGAGTGAATCCCTTCCCACGGTTCTTTGTCAATTCATAAGTCAAATGTCTGATGCAGTAAATCCCTTGCACAATCAATGTAGTTGAAGAACTGATCTCCAGTGAACAAATGCTGGTGTGTTCTCAGCTCACCGGTTCCAGTGGATTTCAGTGAGTTACAACAGAAAACTTCATTTCACAAAGCACTTTTCCAACTGTGATGACAAAATTCTTCATCTCCAAGGATCAACTGTGATACATTGCTAAATATCTAGTAACTCCTTAAATATCTGGGCAGAGACAGCAAACTGACTGTTTAAAGTTCCCGGACACAATTTTTGCCATTTCTAACCTGTAAAAATGATTTACAAAAGACATCAATGAATGAAAGTCATCATTCAGAGAAGTCATCCACTTATTTAGAGGCAATGAGAGTGCAGACTGTTTTCTCAATGGAGAGGAAATAATGTTGAGGAGTACGAGAATATAAAAGCAAGGATGTATTGTTGAGTATATTTAAAGTGTGGCCTCACTAGGACTATTGAGAGCAGATTCAGGCCCCTTAAGTAGAACAGATGTGCTTACATTGCAGAGCGTTCAAAGGAAGTTTACAAAAATATTTCAGGATTTATAAGGTTTGTCTGATGAAGAACATTTGATGGCTCGGGGCCTCTACTCACTGGAGTTCAGAATAATGAAGGGGCCCTCATTGAAATCTATCGAACATTGAAAAGTCTCGATAGAGTGGATGTGGAGAGTATGTTGACAAGAGTGGGGGAGTCGAAAACCAGAGGACGCAGCATCAAAATCGAGCTTTGTTCTTTCATAATGGAGATGAGGAGGAATTTCTTTAACCGGAGCGTGGTGACTCTGTGGGATTTGCTGCTATGAGTTGCTCTGGAGTCCAAGTAATTGGGTCTATTTTTGGGAAGAGGGTGATGGATTCTTGATTAGTTAGGGCAGGAAGGGATATGGGGAGAAGGCAGGAGAGTGCAGCTGAGTTGGAAATGGATCAGCTGTAATGAAATGGTGGAGCAGACTCGATGGGCCAAACGACCTCATTCTGCTCCTGTATCTGATTAATTTTCACAGCCGATATATTATGAAATAATTTTAATCTCCTTTCTGAACTCTGACATCACACTGTTACAGCGAGGATCAACCCAAGTTGGGGGAAAAACTCTCCTTCCAACTGCTCATGATGCCGGCAACTGGTCTGTCCATCTAATTGCCCAACAGTATTCCTGTCTGTGTGAGAATGGGAATTTCAATCTGTGACTTAGCTCAGGCTGATTCCTTCCATTAGTATTATTCTCTGTCCCATATTATTCCGAGCTGCGCAGTAACTGAAATGTTCCCACACAGAGAGCCTTTGCTGCTGCACAGCTGGTGTTTTGTTGATGCCGTGCTGTTTTCATGATGTTTAAACATTTAACTTTCAGACAAATACTCGGTCCATACGTTCTGAGAAAAATAAATTAGAGAAAACATTGGTATTATTTCAAGTTCTGGTCGTGTACGACAGCACTACAAAGAGCATGTGATGTTACATGGCAAACCCTGGAGAGTTTCAGATTACTCTGCCCCTCCGCACAGGTGATTGACGGTGGAGAGCCCATCAGAGGCAATGCCAATGAACATGATGGGGAGGGCAGTCCTTGTTCTCATTGGAGTGTGGCATATTTGTGATGAGAACGCTACAGGTCACTTGTTACCCAGGCCAAAGGTAATTGGTATCATTATGTACCCAAAGCGAATGGTACTAAACAAGTTCTCACAGGTAGAAAGGTCCAGATCAAGATGGAACAAAGGTGATTTCCACAAGGACTAAAGCTGATGTAAGGATTTTGTTTCCTTCTTTTCATACAGTAAAAATTGACATTTTCATTGACTGGAAGGTCAGCTCCTCAGTGCTCGGTGCCCGAGTGATCCATCTACTCCCCTTCCCTCCCCCTGCGATTCCAAATACGGCCTACGGACTAACGGGGAAAACGCTGGCCCTGTCATCAATGGCTGCCTCTTTACCCAGAAACCTACACGAAGAAGAGACCCATCTATCCGCCACGGCTCCAGCGTCTTCGCTCCTCACCAGGAAGTTCCCCGGAGCCCTCGTAGGGAGAGGGGTAAGGACTTGGACTGACCCGGGGTGCGGAGGAAAGGTGTGGCCGGTCGCGGTTCGGACGCCGGTACCGATAATAATCCGCCCGGATCCCCGCTCCAACCTGCCGCCGAGTCTCCGAGCCTTTTGTGCACCGTGCGCACGCGCGAAACTCACCGCGACCTTACGCATGCGCATGTGATCGCCTGGTCGCTGATGGCGATTTCTGGAACTGACAGGAGAAAGTCTGCAAATGCTGGAAATCCAAAGCGACTCACACAAAACGCTGCAGGAACTCAGCACCTCAGGCAGCATCTATAGAAAATTATAAAAAAATGGCGTTTTTTGGCAGAAAGCCTTCTGCAGGGCAGAGAAGCACGGGGGAAGGTGCCAGAAGAGAAATGTGGTGGGGGAGGGGAAGAGGCGAGCTGGAATTTGATGCCGGGTGGGTGGGGAAGGTCAAGAACGGGTGGGCTGGAGAATAAAGAATCTGATAGGAGAGGAGGGTGGACCAGAGAGAGGGCAGGAGGAGGGTCCCGGGAGCAGTGTAGGAAGGTGAGAAGTACAAGGTCAGAGTGGGGCATAGAAGAGGGTGACGGTAATTTGTTCTCCTGAGTGGAAATCGATGTTCATGCCATCAGATTGGAGGGTACCCAGACGGAATATAATGTGTTGCTCCTCCACGGGGAGAGGAGCTCATCTTGGCACAAGAGGAGTCCATGGATCGACACGGCGGAACAGGACTGGGAATGAAGAATTAAAATGCTTGCTGACTGGTAAGTCAGACTTGTGGAGGATGGTGCGAGGTTGCTCCTAATTGATGACTGCACCCTCAGGGTGGCGGAGCAACAACTTATATTCTGCCTTGGTACGAGTGCACCAGTCTTGTCTGTTTGAATCCAGAGCCCAAGAAAAGCTCTCTTTCGTGTCTCAGTCGTCTTTGACCCCCTGAAGAACTGTTTCTGAGTGACAGCTAAGATCCACCTGCAATTCCTCGGCCCACTTTCCCAACTGGTCCCGATCCCACTGTAACCTTAGACAACCCTCACTTTCTCCACACACCGGTTTTGGTGACATCCACAACCTCACTAATTGTTTGATCTACATTCTCCAAATAATTAACACACATCATTGTCCAGTTGTAAGCGGATGAATTTACTTTCTCTTTCATCTCCCAGGGGGACGAGACTGCCTGGATCCGGGGTGGGGGGGGGGGCAGGGAAACACGGGCTTTCAGTGTCTGAGCCGGTGAGGAAGCCGTGAGTGGCCAGTCCACAAGACAAGACAGCAGATCCCCTCGGCAATCAAACCGACCCTCATCAGACCTTTCCCCCGTGTCCAATCCCCCTCTCAGTGCGAACTCAATCGCCACTGCCACTCCTTCAATGGGGCGACTGAGTCGTGCAGACGGTGTGAAACCACCTCATTTGCCTCAGGACCATTTCCATTCCACCCATCCTCAGGCAAAGGAGCTGGTTTTAAATTTGTTTTTACATCGGTTTATTTCTGATTTTAAAAGTTGTCATTTCTGTGTACTGATGTCTGTTTGTCATCCTGAGCAGTTCTGCCTGAAGTTGTTAGGCCTGATTGTTTCTTGGTGAAATTTGACAATGGCGTCTCCCCGGGTTTGGACCTTCATGTCCGTAACCCAACAGGAACCGTCCCTGCTCCCACTCCAGGCTCAGCTGAGAGAGACTGTACTGGCACTGGAGACGGCCCAGTCCCTGACCTCCCAGACGGCACCGTTGGGTAAACCCCGTTACAACTGGTACCAGGATCTCCCAGAATATAGGACGAGCCCTTGTCTGGCATCTACTGGCTCTGAGATATCTCTACCCACCTGTACAAGTACAATACTGCCCCCCCCCCCAATCGCCGACACCTACCGACAGTGGGTCCATCACCAGGGGACACATCATGTTCTCTGGCGGCAACAAACCAGCCCGAAGACCCCGGTCTCCGGTTGGCAGCAGCTCATTGGAGGGACCCGCCATTTGGGCTCCACCTCATTCGGGGGCAGACGTTGTGGGTGGGTGAAGCTCATTTCACACTCCTGTGACCCTCTGAGTGAAGAGGTATCCCCTCATGTGCCCCATAAACTCCGCAACTTTCACCCTTTACCCCCTGTCAAGTATCTCTCTGCTGAGACTCACAGAACACAATCCCAACACTGAGTGTTTCTTCATCAAGCAGCTTTATTCTTTATTACCTGCCGGGGGTAAGTTCACCTCCATTCTCACCAGGGATGGGAGGGGACTTCAAACACAGCGTTTACAAAATATTCCTTCTGTCTCCTCGTTTCGGTCACATGTAAGAGTAAAATAATCATAATCTGATTATTATTACTCTAATGGTTATTCCATAATGTAAAACCGTATTCTCTCATCCAGATTCCAAAAATGGCTTCCTGAGGGGTTATCATTGCGGAAATGTACAATGTAAACCAGTATCCCACCATCGTCCCAGAGTCCCAAATGGCCACCGGCTTCCTGAGGGATTATCATTGTGGAACTGCTCTCCCTCCCACTTCTCTCATTCTATCTGCTGCCTCTCAAATATAGTCCATCAGGTGAGTTACATTTTCAGATTTGTCTGGTGTGTTGGTGCAACATTCTTGTCCAATTAAAGCACACATATCCCAATTTTTATCTGATATAAAGTCTCGGGTGGCTGGAAAACGATGCTGGAGAGGCAGTGACGGGAGACAAAGAAATGGTAGACATACTGAAAAAGTATGTTGTGTCTGTCTTCACAGAGGAAGACACCAGCATAATGGTGGGACTTCCGGGTGTCAGGAGCCAGAAGTGTACAAAGTTACCAGAACCAGAGTGGCCTTCCAGTTAGATAATCCAGATGGTGTACACCCCAGCTTTCTGAAAGAGGTGGATAAAAAGATTGTGGCCCCATTAGTAATGTACATTCAGGAATCACAATGTTCCGGAATGGTTCCTCAAGAATGTAATATTGCCAATGTCACACCACTTTTCAAGAAGGGAGGGAGGCAGAAGAAAGGAAACTATAGGCCAGTTAGTCTGTCCGCAGTGATTGGGAAGATGTTGGAGTCGATTATTAATGATGAGGTCTGAGAGTACCGTGTCACAAGATAAAATAGGCCACAGTCAGCATGGTTTCCTGAAGGGAAAACCTTGCCTGACAAACCTGTAGAAATTATTTTAAGAAATAACAAGCAGGACAGACAAAGGAGAATCGATTGATGATGTTCACCTGGATTTTCAGACGGCTTCTGACATGATGCCACACACGAAACTGCGTTAACAACCCACGAGCCCATGGTATTACCGGAAAGATTCCAGCATGGACAAAGCCGTGGCTGACTGAGAGGAAGCAAAGAGTGGGTATAAACGGAGCCTCTTGATGAGTGGGTTCCACAGTCGTCTGTGTTGGGACTGATACTCTTTCTGTTAAATGTCACTGATGTGCATGATGATATTGATAACCTTGCTGCAAAGTTTACAGGTGCTATGAAGATGGTTGAGGGTCAGGTCGTTTTGAGGAAATAGAGAGACTATGGAAGGTCTTCAACAGATGAGGAGAATGGGCGAAGAAGTGAGAGATGGAATACAGTGTCAGCAAAGGGTATCAGCATGCACTTTGGTAGAAGAAATGAAAGGGCTGACTATTTTCCAAATACTTCCTAAAGGTCAATTTGCAGATTGAGTCTGTGGTGAAGAAGGCAAATGTAATGTCAGCATTCATTTCAAGAGGAATAGAATATAAACGCAGGGATGTAATGTTGAAATTTTTGTAAGCACTGGTGAGGCCTCACTGGGAGTACTGTGAGCAGTTTTGGACTCCGTATCTGAGAAAAAGATGTGCAGAAACTGGAGAGTATCCAAAAGAGGTTCACGTAAATGATTCCCAAATTAAATATGTTGTCATATGAGGAGTATTTGATGGCTCTGGGCCTGTGTTGAGTGGAATTCAAAAGAATGAGAGCAGACCTTATTGAAATATATCAAATAGTGAAAGGATTAATAGAGTGGATATGGACAGGATGTTTCCTATTTTGGGACAGTCTAAGACCAAAGGACACAGCCTCAGAATAGAGGGGTGTCTTCAGAATGGAGATGAGGGGGAATTTCTTTAGCCAGAGAGTAATGAATCTATGGATAGTGAATCATAGGCAGCTGTGGAGGCCAAATCTTCATGTACATTTAAGGCAGAGGTTGATAGTTTCTTGATTGGTCAGGGCATGATGGGCTACCAGAAGAAGGCAGGAGATTGGGGCCAAGAGGGAAATTGGATCCGCTAAAATGAAATAGCGGAGAAGACTCGATGGGCCAAATGGCCTAATTCTGCTCCTATATCTGATGGTCTTATAGCAATCTCTCATTTAACATCAGCAAGAGCCAGGAGCTAATTATTGACTTCAGGAGGAGGAACCAGGAGATCTGTGAGCCGGTCCTCATCAGAGATCAAAGGCGGAGAGGGTCAGCAACCTTAAATTCCTCAATGGCATCACTTTCCAGGATGTGTCTTGAACCCAGCATGGAAGTGTAATTACGAAGAAAGCACAGCAACATCTCCATTTCCTTAGAAGCTTGCAAAGATTCAGCATGACATCTACAACCTTGACTAACTTCTGCAGGTGTGTGTGGAGAATATGTTCAGTGGTTACATCATGGCCTGGTATGGAAACACCAAAGCGCTTGAAAGGAAAATCCTGCAGAAAGTAGTGGATACGGCCCAGTACATCATGGGTAAAACCCTCCCCACCACTGCGCACTTTTCTCTGGTGCGCTGTCATAGGAAAGCTACAACTATCATCTAGGAACCCACCAAGTGAAACATGATCTCTTCTCACTGATGCCATCAGGAAGAAAGTGCAGGAGTCTCTGGACCCACACCACCAGGTTCAGGAACTGTTATCACCCTTCAAACATCAGGTTCTTCAAACAGAGGAGATAATCTTACTCAAATTCAATTGCTCCATCACTGAACTGTTCCTATAACCCATGGACACATTCACGGATTCTTCATCACCTGCTCATGCTAATTATTTATTTATTTATTTTTTCTTTTGTATTTGCACAGTTTGTTGTCTTTTGCACAGTGTATTTTGTCTACAATGCTGGGTTCGGGCTTTCATTGATTCAATCATGATTCTTTGATTTACTGAGTTTGTCCGAAAAAAAATCTCAGGATTGAACATGGTGACATGCGTAAAAATCGATAATAAACTTACTTTGTAAATTTTGAATTCTACATTTAAATTACTCTCTCAAACACACATGTGCTTTGTAATTTCTAAAGGTTCAGCATCGACTGGCTAAATGATTTGGCTCTGATCAGAAGGATCGTCCCATCACAATGACCCCTCTTCTGAGGTACCCCAGCTACAGGAAAGATTCCTGAATCAAACTGGGATCACTGTTTCAAGCGTGCACGCACACACACAGACACACAGCTGTGATGAAGAGCTTTGAGGGGGTTGGTCCTGACTAGAATCAACTCCTGTCTGTGCATGGACCTGGACCCAGTGCAATTTGCCGATCACCACAATCTGTCTACAGCAGATGCAATCTCACTGACTCTCCACTCAGCCTTAGATCACCTGGACAATAGCAATACACAAGTCAGGCTGCTGATTACAGCTCAGCGTTCAACACAATCAGACCCTCAATTGTAATCAACAAGCTCCAAAACCTGGGCCTCTGTACCTCCTTCTGCAACTGGATCCTCACCAGGAGACCCCAGTTTGTGTGGATCAGAAATAACATCTCATCCTTGCTGACAATCAACACCGGCACACCTCAACAATGCGTGCTCAGCACTCTCTACACCACGTCTGTGTGTCTAGGCTCATCTATAAACTTGCTGATGACACAACTATTGTTGGTGGAATTTCAGACGGTGATGAGGAGGAGTACAGGAGTGAGATAGATCAGCAAGTTGAGTGGTGTCACAGCAACAACCTTGCACTCAGCATCATGAAGACAAAGGAATTGATTGTGGATTCAGGAAGGGGAAGTCGAGGGAACACACACCAGTCCTCATCGAGGGATCAGAAGTGAAATGGGTGAGCAGTTTCCATTTCCTGCCTGTCAACATCTCTGAGGAACTATCCTGGGCCCAACATATTGATGCAGTTACAATGAAGGCTCAACATCGGCTATATTTCATTTGGAGACTGAGGGGAATCAGTCTGTCACTAAAGACACTTGCAAATTTCTACAGATGTACTGTGGAGAGCATTCTAACTGGTTGCATCACTGCCTGGTGTAGAGAGGCCACTGCACAGGATCGGAAAATGCTGCAGAAAGTTGTAAACTCAGCCAGCTCCTTCATGGGCACCACAGCATCCAGGACACATTCAAAAGATGAGGCCACAAAAAGGTGGCATCCATCATTACGGACCCCCATCACCCAGGACATGCCTTCGGCTCATTGCTACCATCAAGGAGGATGTACAGGACCGTGAAGAGACACTCAATGTTTCAGGAACAGCTTCTTCCCTCCACCGTCAGATTTGTAAATGGACAATGAACTCTAGAATACTTCCTCAGTATTTTCCCTCACGTTTGCCACTACATTTCAAATTTAATTTTATAAATACTTGTTCTAATTTATAGTTTTTATTACTATGTATTGCAATGTACTGCAGACACAAAGGAACAAATTTCACCACATACGCCACTGATATTAAACCTGATTCCGATACACAAACACACACAGCTGGGCTCAGACATACAACACTCCCATATTCCTCCCTTTGTGATCCCCTGCTTGCTCCGTGGCCCCCGGTATGAAGCTCAAACTGTTGCAACACCTGCCCTTTAAATTCATGGCTGAGGCTGCGTTGTGTCTGTTCACTGTTTGAGTTCGATATTAAATGAAGAGCATTGAATGGGAAGTAAGGTTTGAATAGAAGAATAAAGATCTCCTCTGAAGGTATATGGGGTCCTGGTGAGAGCGTACATGGAACACTGTGCACAGGTCTGGTCTCCCTCCCGGAGTCAGCCTGTGGGATGAAGGGAATGAAGAAATTTCCCAGATTGATTTAGGAGGTGAGGTAGTGTCCTCGGAGAGATTATACTGACCGGGCCTGTCTCAAAATTAGAGAAATAAAAGGCCGTCTGACTGAGACAGACAGAGTCTCACAGGGTATTGACAGTGTTGAGGGAGAAATGATGTTTCCTTTGGCTGTGGTGAGGAATGGGGGGTCACAGAATCCGAGTACACCTCAGCACGACTGAAATGAGGAGGAATTTCCTCATCCAGAGGGCAGTGAAACTTTGGAATTTTCTCCACAAGGTTTCTAAATTTGAAGGACAAATTTTAGGGCTCTGCGATGCTGGGAACGTTGCGCGAAAGTGCGCTGAGGTCAAAGATCAGGCATGTTCTGTGTGAAAGGCGGAAAAGACGGAAAGTCCGTTTATTTGTTTCTAAAGTCCGAGTTTACCTTTGCGCCTGGTTCTCCCTTGACCTTCAGCCTGTCCTTTTGCACAGGGGAGCGCTCACACACCGGGGTTCCATCGGCAGCCGCTGCGGGCCTGCTCCCGTATCCCAGCAGCAGGAGACAGGACCGGGAGGAAACTCCGGACAACAGGCCCCGATCCACGGCGGGGAAAGACCGGGCTCCCCCTGTGTGGCTGAAACATCTCACGGAATCTGCGCCCGAATCTTCACCTCCGCCATCGGAGGCTGTTGCAGCCTTTACCCGGGGAGCTGCTCCCAATCTCGGGTCTCTCACCGGGTCCACTCGTTCCCGGTTCCAAACTTCGGTCCGCCCAGAGCCCCGCCCACTGACACTCCTCAGCCAATGGAGGCCAGAGTCTCCCAGCGGTGGTCTCTGATTGGCTGTGAGTGTGTCCGAGGGCGGGCTGCTGCCGGTTGCTGGATATGTCAGTCAAGGTTTGATATCAGAAACAAAACAAGTTTCCAAGGTTTCTTATTGCTGTGTTTGCATTTATGGATATAACATTTGCTGTAAATTAACAAAATATTTATGATAAAGAAATGATCCCTGTAAGATTTGGCATTACTAGTAAACCCAGATAAGACATTTTCAAAACAAAAAATAAATTCCACATTAATATATTGATCTATAAATTGACAAACATCAACCCAAAATGTTTTAACATATTCACAATCCCAAAACAGATGAAATGAATTCTCTGGTTATAAACCACAAACATAACAGTAAGTTTCAATATCAGAATTAACCCGTCAAATAAACACTATTTGGATAATATCTATGTATAGTTTTAAATAAGCCCCAAATACTCCTCCACCTCAGATTCCCCAAGCGACTATTCCAAAAACTAACAGAGTACATATAAGTCGCCACATACAACTCCTACAAACATACAGAGCAAAGCTACAGAACGGTAACTATATCTGGATCACTGAAAGATCAGCCAGAGTGCAGAAGACCACAAACTTCGCCAATGCAAATAAACAACGAGAACATGAAATAACCGCAGCGACTGCCGATAGATGTCCGGTGCTCTCAGCGCTCCCTGTTCAATCTGACAGGATAAGAAACAGTGAGGCGCAAAGGTAAACTCGTGTTTCAGAAAATAAGAAATGGAGAAGGCGTGGCCATTCGGCCCCTTGCGCCTCTTCTGCCCTTCACTCAGAACATGCTTGACTTTTGACCTCAGCACCACTTTCCTGCAACTTCCCATCACCGCTGAGCCCCTGGATATGTCTATTCAATTTAGAAATCTTGTGGAGATAATTGCAATGATTCACTGCACTCTGGGTGAGGAAATTACTCCTCATCTCAGTCCTGCTGAATTGTTCTCGGATTTTGAGTCTGTGCCCGCTGGTTCCACACATTATGGGAAACATCATTCCAGCCCTTCCGCTGTAAATATCCTGTGAGATTGTATTTCTCTAATTCTGAGACAGGAATGCGATCTGTCTCTGTCAAACCACCTCTTATTTCACTCATTTTGAGACAGTCCCAGTACGATGATTTGTTGTGCGAGCCTCTCTATGACAGCAGGTGAGTGCAGTTGTCCTGTGTTGTTCCCCAGCCTGATGGTTGAGGGGTAGTAACTGTTCCTGACCCTGGAGGGGCGAGTCCTGAGGCTCTTGTACCTTCTACCTGATCACAGCAGTGAGAAAAGAGCCTGCCTGTGTGGTGAGCCTGATCACAGCCGCCCGTATCACCGTCCCCTCTGGCCTGCCCTATCCGGGACCAAAGGTATTGTGGAGAGTAAATGTGGTACTCTGTCGAGTATCACTGTGATCCGTCCCCTCTGGCCTGCCCTATCCGGGACCAGAGGGATTGTGGAGAGTAAATGTGGTACTCTGTCGAGTATCACTGTGATCCGTCCCCTCTGGCCTGCCCTCTCCGGGACCAAAGGGATTGTGGAGAGTAAATGTGGTACTCTGTCGAGTATCACTGTGATCCGTCCCCTCTGGCCTGTCCTATCCGGGACCAAAGGTATTGTGGAGAGTAAATGTGGTACTCTGTCGAGTATCAGTGTGACAAGTGTCCTCTTCATCCGCTCCGTCCGCACGATCCTGTTACCCGTTCTGGGTTCTTCGTTGGGACCCGAACTCCATCTCCTCACTACCGGATCTCTGTGCACACTCTCGCTTTTCCCCAGCCCCGTTAAAGAGTCAATTGCGCTCCACATTCATCAGAATTTATGTCACTCTGGGGCCAGGTCTGACACGGTAAATTGAGATTAGTTAACTTACAGGAGTGGGCAGGCTTGGGTCTGAGAAGGTTTAGAAAAGTCTGCACTGCCAGCTGGACACACTGATCTGTCCAGGGGTTTGCCGGCATTGGACTCACATGTATCCTTAAAACGAGCTGGAAAGTACGCAAGGGATTCTCCTTTTTTCTGTAGTTATCGGGTAAATTCACCAAAATCCGCATGCAGTCGGGCTGTCATTCAAATGGGTTCCCTTACCTCAGTGACCCACCGTGCCGTGGCTTGTATTACATCAGCCCCTCTGGTGGCTCCCGGTCACCTTCGGGCATCTGCCTGGGAAAGGGGAACCCACTCCCTGTCCCTGCTCGAGGGGTTCCATATATAACCCTGAGGGGTGGCACAAGTCCCCGGGCAGGGTCTGGCAAGGGGAACCCACTCCCTGTCCCTGTCCGAGAGGTTCCATATATAACCCTGAGGAGTGGCACAAGTCCCCGGACAGGGTCTGGAAAGGGGAACCCACTCCCTTTTTCAATGAATTCAGGTAAAGCCCCTGGTCAGGACGGTTAAACTGCTGAATGTTTAAAGTCCTTTTCTTCTATACTCGCTCCTTAGCTTTGTAAAATTTTTAAAGATGCGTTAACTGTAGATAAATAACCACAATCTTTTTATGGTGCCTCCATTAATCCAATTGTTAAAAAAGATAAAGACCCCACTGAATTTGCATCCTATCGGCCAATATCCTTGCTGAATACGGATTCTAAGATTTTTACCAAAATTTTGGCCACTACATGAGAAAATGTATTACCTCAAATTATCTCTGAAGATCAGACCGGATTTATTAAAATCTGGTATACATCTTTTAACATTAGAAAATAAATTAATATAATTTATACTTCTTCATCTAAAATACTAGAATGCCATTTCTTTAGGTGCTGAAAAAGCGTTTGATAGAGTTGAATGGCTATATTTATTTAATACATTGCAGAATTTTAATTTTAGCTTGAAATTTATATCATGGATTAAATTAATGTATTATAAACCTTTGGCTTCACTTCTTACCAATAATCAAAGATCTCCTTTTTTTCAGTTGTCCCGTGGTACGAGGCAAGGCTGCCCTTTAAGTCCTCTATTATTTGACATTGCTTTGGAACCTTTAGCTGTTGCCATTCGTGAATCACCTAATATTTTTGGTATTACCCGTGGGTAAGGGACTTATAAGTTATTATTATATGCTGATGATTTGCTACTATACATATCTGACCCTGAGAGATCTATTCCTGCTATTTCATCCTTGCTTGCTCAGTTTTGTTAGCTTTTCTGGCTACAAGCTGAATTTTAATAAGAGTGCATTATTTCCATTAAATATGCAAGTTCCAATTTATAAACACTTACCATTTAAAGTTGTCACAGATCATTTTACTTATTTGGGTATTAAAATTAGCAAGAAACATAAGGGTTTATTTAAAGTTAATTTTTTACCTTTAATTGAACAAATCAAGCAACTTGTTACCAGGTGGTCCCCATTATCTCTGTCATTGGTTGGTCGAATTAATACTATCAAGATGATAGTATGACCCAAATTTTTATATTTAATCGAAGCATTACCAATTTTTATTCCTAAATCTTTTTTTGATATTATTGATTGCAAAATATTTCATACATATGGCAGAATAAAAATCCTAGATTAAGTAAGAAATATTTACAGAAGATTAAGTAGGAAGGTGGTTTGGCTTTGCCAAACCCAAGATTTTACTACTGGGCAGTTAACATCCGATAGTTAATAGCTTGGACACGAGAATTGGTCGTAGTACCTTGCCCACAATGGGTAAATTTGGAGTGTAAATCTGTACAAGACTTCTCATTGTTTTCTATTTTAGGATCTTTGCCTCCTTTTGCTTTATCTAAACCAAATAAACAAATAACTAATCCTGTAGTTAAATATACAGTAAGAATATGTTTTCAATTTCGTAAATTCTTCAGCTTGAATAAGTTTATCTTATCAACCCCTATTATATCTAACTTTTTGTCCAGCCCTCTTTTAAGGACCAAGCCTTTGTGTTATGGAAAACAAAAGGTATAACATGTTTTTGTGATCTATTTTTAGATAACAGTTTTATGTCCTTTGAACAGCTATCCAGACTGAAACTCATATTTTTTTTAAGATACTTGCAAGTTTGAAATTTCTTGAATGTTAGTCTTTTCTGAAATTATGTCCAATGGACATTACAGAAAAAAATTCAGGCTCTGAATCCTTGCCAGAAGGGTTTAGTAGCCATCATTTATAATACGATCATGAAAATACAGCCAGGAGTATCAGAAAAAATTAAGAAGGAATGGGAAAAAGAACTTCATTGTCTTATACTCACAGGGCAGTGGGAGAACATTTTACAATTAATCAATTCTTCTTTTATTTGTGCTAAACATGCCTGATACAATTTCAGGTTGTTCATAGGGCTCACATGTCCAAGGATAAACTCGCTCTATTTTATTCTTATGTTAATCCAGCCTGTCACAGATGTCATTCTGAAGTCGCTTTATTGACCTACATGTTCTGGTCTTGCCCATGTTTGCAAAATTATTGGAAAGATATTTTTGGTATTATTTCAACAGTTCTGAATATCAAATTGCAACCACATCCTTTTACTGCAATTTTCAGTTTACCAATGGTGGATAATAGTCGTTTATCCACCCCCCCCCCCAGCTTGGCGGATAATTGCATTTGTTACATTAATGGCTAGAGGATCTATCCTATTGAATTGGAAAAAAATTAATCCTCCAACGATATTTCAGTGGTTTTCTCAAACTATTTCTTGTTCACGTTTAGAAAAAAATTACAAGTGTTGTCTTTGACCCTTCAGTTAAATATGAAGAAACTTGAAGACCATTTATTCAACATTTTCATATGAGCTAAACTGACTTTTCCTGAACCTGACTTTTATTGTCCTTAATTATTTGGATGGAGGTGCGGAGTTATTGACGCTACTGTGTATAGTTGATATAATGCAATGGCCCATGTCGGTTAGGATTTTTTTCATTTTTTTTGGGGGGAGGGGTTCTTATTTTCTCCATTTTTTGTAACCACCATGAGTTTGGGAGGTTATTATCATCTATTTGTATTTTTACCTTAACCTATTAATTATGTACTCTCAAGCTCTTTGTATTCATGTTTCATTTATGTTTGTTTAAAATCTAGAAAAAGATTTAAAAAGGACTATTCTGTGGAAAGGATGGAATAGGCGCCACGGGCCGAATGGCCAGACATGTTCCTGTTGGTTATTTTCTAACGCACGAGTTTACCTTTGCGCCTTGTTCTCCCTTGGTTTTCAGCCGTTCGGATTGCACAGGGGAGCGGTGAGAGCTCCGGAGATCCACCGGCAGCCGCTGCGGGGCAGCTCCCGTCTCCCGGCAGGAAGGGACAACAGGCCCCGATCCTCGGCGGGGAAAGGCCGGGCGCCTCCGTGTAGCTGAAACATCTCACGGAATCTCCGCCGGTCGCTTCAGCTCTGCCTTCGAAAGGATTCACGACCCGCCGGTGGTGCAGCCGAAACCCGAGGCGCAGCTCCCGGTCTCCGGCCCACTCGGTCCCGGTCCAAACAGCGTCCCGCCCACTGACACCCCTCAGCCAATGGAAGCATCCCTCTCCCAGCGGTGATCGCTGACTGGCTGTGTGTGTGTGAGAACGGGCTGCTATTGGGAGCTGGAGATGTCAGTCACAGTTTGTTTCCAGAATTAAAGGAAAATCCCCGAAACTCAAATTTCAAAGTAAATATTATCAGAGTACAGATAAATCACTACGTTCCACCCGGAGAAGCATTTTCCTGCAGACATACTTAGAAAAAGTGTAGAATAGTAACGATAACAGAAGCAGGCAGTGAAAGATCAGCCAGAGTGCTTAAGGTAACAAACTGTGCAAAAACAGAGAAACACCGATAAAATAACAAGAGCATGAAATAACCGCAGCGGCTGCTGATGGATCTCCGGAGCTCTCACCGCTCCCCTGTGCAATCCGACAGGCGGAAGGCCAAGGGAGAACAAGGCGCAAAGGTAAACTCGTGATTTAGGAAATAAGAAACAGGAGCAGGGGTTGCCTTTCGGCCCGTTGCGCCAGTTCGGCCTTTCACTCCGATAATGGCTGATCTTTGACCTCAGGGACACTTTCTTGCAATGTTCCCATCTTCGCTCCGCCCTTCAATATTCCTTGTGAATTTAGAAACCTTGTGGGGAAAAAATCCAAAGATTCGCTGCACTCCTCATCTGCGACCTGTCAGACGACATCGGATTCTGAGTCTGTGACCTTATTCAACACCCAGTGAAGAAAAACGCCATTCCTGCCCCACTCTGTCAATACCCTGTGAGACTGTGTCTGTCTCACTCAGACCACCTCTTATTTCTCCAATTTTGAGACAGGCCCAGTCAATGTAATCTCTCTGAGGACACTACCTCACCCCCCAAATCAATCTCTGAAACCTTCTCCTCATTCCCTTCATCCCACAGGCTGTCTCCAGGAGGGAGACCAGACCAGTGCACAGTGTTCCATGTACGCTCTCACCAGGACCCCATATACCTTCAGAGGAGATCTTTATTCTTCTATTCAAACCTTCCTTCCCATTCAATGCTCTTCATTTAATATCAAACTCAAACAGTGAACAGACACAACACAGCCTCAGCCATGATTTTAAAGGGCAGGTGTTGCAACAGTTTGAGCTTCATACCGGGGGCTACGGAGCAAGTAGGGTGTCACAAAGGGAGGAATGTGAGAGTGTTGTATGTCTGAGCCCAGCTGTGTGTGTTTGTGTGTGACAGAAGGCTCACTGATCCTCGGGCTGTTCCCAGGATGCTCTGGAAAATAGACAGCGATTGCTGCTGGAAGATCATCAACTCGGGGAAAGACGCCCGAAACTTTTTGGCCTGCCATCACATCGAGATGTCCGGAGAGCAGCGGTTCCCAACCTGAGATCCACGGTTACTGGTATTGGTCCTTGGCATTAAAAAAAGTTTGCGAAGCCCAGTCGTACAGGAATGCTGCCTACTGACACATTCCAGACGACAGGGACACCATTGGAACTACAGGGGTCCTCTACACTGGACAGGGAGAGGCCGGGTTGGCTGAGGAAGCCTCACAGTTATGGTAGTAGTGAACCACCCCAGGGGGCACATGGCTTCTCCTTTCATCTCAGGACTTCAATCGTCTTCCAGGGGAATGTCCTTCCGACCGCATGGATGAGGCCTATGGAGATTCAGCTGACGTTTTTGTCGCACTGGAATTTTACAAGATGGGGTTGCCAGCCATACGGCCAACCGTCCTCCGCTCGTAGCCGGGCTTAGACAGTCCATGGATGCGTTTTCGTATCTGTTGTCTGTTTAATGTGTTTTTGATCCCACACTCAACATAGAAAAGGCCAGAATTTCCACTGAACACATCCAGCAAAACCACGTTGATTCCCTGAGCAAACATGAGGAAGTCTGCAGATGCTGAAATTCAAGCAACACACACAAAATGCTAGTGGAACGCAGCAGGCCAGGCAGCATCTATAGGAAGAAGAACTGTCGACGTTTCGGGCCGAGACATTTCGTCAGGACTAACCGAAAGGAAAGATATTAAGAGATTTGAAAGTAGGAGGGGGAGGCGGAAATGCGAAATGATAGGAGAAGACCGGAGCGGGTGGGATGAAGCTAAGAGCTGGAAAGGTGATTGGCCACAGGGATACAGAGCTGGGGAAGGGAAAGGATCATGGGACGGGAGGCCTAGGCAGAACGAAAGGGGAAGGGAGCACTGGAAAGAGATGGAGAACAGGCAGTGATGGGGAGAGGGAGAGAGAAAAAAAAAGACGAACAACTAAATATGTCAGGGATGGGGTAAGAAGGGAAGGAGGGGCATTAACGGAAGTCAATGTTCATGCCATCAGGTTGGAGGCTACCCAGGCGTTGTTTCTCTTGGCTTCATCTTGACAGTAGAGGAGTCCATGGATAGACATATCAGAATGGGACTGGGACGTTGAATTAAAATGTGTGGCCACTGGGAAATCCAGCTTTCTCTGGCGGACAGAGCGTAGGTGTTCAGCGAAACGGTCTCCCAGTCTGCGTCGGGTCTCACCAATATACAAAAGGCCACACCGGGAGAACCGGACGCACTATACCACACCAGCTGTCCTGACGAAGGGTCTCGGCCCGAAACGTCGACAGTGCTTCTCACTACAGATGCTGCCTGGCCTGCTGTGTTCCACCAGCATTGTGTGTGTGTTGTGTGATTCCCCGAGTCTGCAGCGCGCGTAGTGGACAATCCCGGTACTGCAGGGGATCAGCAGCTCTCCGAAAGTGAAAGCATTCTGAATCAGGAAGTGCTGGAGTTAACATGGCTTCGAAAGGACCGGCCGAGAGTTGGACCGAGGAGGTAATTTGTCCCATCTGCCTGGATTTCTTCACCGATCCGGTTATACTGGAGTGTGGACACAACTTCTGTCGCTCTTGTATCACACAGTGTTGGGAAAGGGAGCAGAAAAACTCCTGCCCGGAATGTCGAGAGGAGTTTACTGACCGCACCCTCAGGGTGAATCGGGCCTTAGCAAATCTGGCTGAAAAAGCTCGAAATCTAAACCTGAATCCGAAAGGGAAGGAAAGTAAACGTCACTGCGAGGAACATGAGGAAGAACTGAAGCTGTTTTGTGAAACGGACAAGACACTGATCTGTGTGATCTGTGCAGCTGCGCAGGAACACAGAGAGCATCGATTTGTGCTGATTAAAGAGGCTGTTAAAAACTATAAGGTAAAAACTAACGTTAATTTAACACTTAACACATTTCCTTTGTCCTTTGCAACACCTGACTCCTAACCTCCCCCCTCGTCGCCATTCAGGGCCGCAAACAGCCTAGTTCCTCCCGTTTCTTCCACGGTCGATTGTCCTCTCGTATTAGATTCCTTCTTCTCCAGCCCTTTACCTCTTCCACCTGTCCCCTCTCAGCTTCTCACTTCATCACCCTCCCCCACGTTCCCCCTCACGTTGTCTCACCCGTCACTTGTCAGCTGGTTCTCATCCCCAACCTTTTTATTCTGGCTTCTCTCCCATTCCTTCCCAGTCGCAAAGAAGGGTCTCATCCCGGAACACCGACTGTTTATTTCCCCTGAATAGATGCTGCCTGACTCACTGAGTTCCTCCGTCATTTTGTGTGATAATCGGGTTTGATCACCTGTTTCTTTTGATGCATCTTTGTTTCTATTTCCTTCACTCTCTGACTTCCAGGATCAGCTAAAATCTTCCTTAGACTCTCTCACAAAAAAGAAATCAGACTTCCAGGAAAAGGAGCAGCAACAGAAAGAGAAGATTTCCGGAGTTCGGGTGAGGCTTCCTGAGCGGAATTTCTGATATTACTGTCGAGTTTTGCTCCATTTAATGCAGAATAGCCGAGTATCGCAGCTCCAGTGACCTGGGTTCGATCCTAACCTCTGCTGCTGTCTGTGTGGAGTTTGCATGCTCTCCCTGTGACCACGAGAGACTCCGACACATCCCAGGGACATGCTGGATGAATGGCTAATTACCGTTAACCCTGAAAAGGTGGGGAAGGTGTGTGTGAATCAGATGGGAGTTTATGGTTCAATATGTGAGAGTAGGTTTCAGGAAAACGTGAGGGAATGGTGTTGACGGGAATGCTCTCAGAAGTAGCATGGACTCCAATAGACCGAACTGAACGACAAAAGGAAACAGAGCACAGCAATGCAGTATATTAATCTTCACCTTTCCTTCGACAGGAACAGTCACACAGTGTTCAGTCCCACATCACATCCCAGTTTGCTGAACTGCGCCAGATTATCACTGAGAAAGAGCAGAGCTTACTCAGGGATCTCAGGGAAGAAGAGAAGAGGATTCTCAACCCAATGGAGAAAAATCTTCTAGCACTTCAAGAGAATATAAGGAGTATTCAGGAGGAAATCACTAAGTTAAAGGAACAGATGGATCAGAAAGATGGTGTGATATTTCTGAAGGTGAGGGATTATATTTCAATTTGTTTCTGTCAAAGGGCACGAAATGAACAGTGGTATATTTGAAATAAACACAGCACAGAGGCCAATTCTAACAAATCAATTGCCGCTGCTGGCGACCTCACACAAGTTGTTATACCTGCATGATGCGCCCTCCCATCACTCCAATAATGACATTTCAAAATGTCCAAGGTACGCTTTCAGTCCTTCATTAGCAAAATACAATCTTGAAGCGATGAAACTTCAGGGTAATTCATTGTAAAGTAAGATGCAACACAGCGGTCAAGAACAGAATGACATCCGCCCGTTCCCAGCTCAAAACTGCCCAGAACAATGTACAGATACGTAACCTTTTCCCTTCGCTTTTACCACGTCCCCAATCACGTGACGAGTTACCATAATAAACACGTAACACAGAATACAATGCAGACAGAAAACAGACGTGTTGCTCCTACACACAGCATTTACAAATGGCAGTAAACTGTTTCTCACCAGACAATTGTTGCATCTATTCAGGGTTGTTGTTGTCCCATAATAATAAGATTATTAAGGGATTGGACACGCTGGAGGCAGGAAGCATGTTTCCGCTGATGGGTGAGTCCAGAACTATAGGCCACAGTTTAAGAATAAGGGGTAGCCCATTTAGAACAGTGATGCGGAAAAACTTTTTCACCCAGAGAGTGGTGGATATGTGGAATGCTCTGCCCCAGAAGGCAGTGGAGGCCAAGTTTCTGGATGCATTCAAGAGAGAGTTAGATAGAGCTCTTATAGATAGCGGGGTCAAGGGATTTGGGGAGAGGGCAGGAACGGGGTACTGATTGTGTATGATCAGCCATGATCACAGTGAATGGCTGTGCTGGCTAGAAGGGCCGAATGGCCTACAGCTGCACCTATTGTCTGTTGTCTATTGTCCTAAAACTGGGCTTCCACAACTTCTGTACACCCCAGGACAAAATGCAAATCTCTCTGAAATTATTTACTCCGATCATAACACAGAGCTGCTGACTGTTTCCTTATTTACCGCATTAAATATCCTCTGAAACTCCCATTAACACCCGGTTCCAGTCACAGGCTGTGAGTGTGTCTGTTGCAGTTGGTGTGAGGGTCTCTCTGTCAATCAGTGAGAACAAAGAATTTGACCCACAACTCAGACTTACCCTCCATATCCGGTTTCCATCAGATTATGGAAACTTTCAATGTCTCTTTATTTTTTGGATATATTTTGCATGGGATTATATCCCATTCTCTATCATAAACAGGCCATTAGGTCCATCTTCTATCAGTATCCCTGCTTCACAATCCTCCTGCCACCTACTCACCGCAGCCAGCAACAGTGCCCCGAACTCCCTGGTCCCTCACGTGTTTATCCAGCCTCCCCATTACAGTCACTCTGCTGTTCCATTTCATCCACTCCTGTGGCAGCAAGTTTCACATCCTCCTCACTAAATTTCTTGTGGAATTTGTTAAAATCCATCTGGAATTACATCTCCCCACGAGTCTCCCCATAAATAGAGATACTTCCTCCACCCGCACATAATCACATAGATCACTGATCTTAAATTCCTCCATCCTATCACACTGACGTCATATCCAGATGAAAATGCACAGCCTGTCCTGTCTTCCCTGTAAGTTTCTTCCTCTCAGTAATGGTTTCACATTCAGAAACTTTCCCTGTAATTTACCCCATGGTTCTGTATTGTCCGTGTGTGTGAGTGACTGTGGGAGTTGGAATTTTCAACTCCTTGTAATGATTTGGATGAAGTTCAGGATGTGGACAGTAAGTGCAAGTCTAATCAGATTTGTGTTTTATTTATTTCAGGAAGAAGCTCGTCGGAACAGAAGGTAGGACAGGCTCTTTACTGAAACCCTGAATGGATTTGAAAATAGTTCAGAATAGCAATTTATAACCAGCAGTTTAATATTTACAGGATTAATGACGATATCCAGGAATTGTCAGTGACAGATGAGACCCTACCGGTTGAAAAATTCGATCACCTCTATTTGTTGAACACAGTGCTGAGAGAAACGCTTGATGCTATTAATCGAGGTAAAACTTACAAAGATTCATTTCTCCTTGTTTATGAAGATCAATTTAGTTCCAATTTGAGGCAAAGATTGTCTGTAATACTGGGCTGAAGGGGAACTGAAGTTTATTCCACATCAACCCCACTGACTGGGAGGCATCACTGTCACATGGTCAGCTGGAGATGTCAGACCCCTGGACACACCAGCACAGGGTCACAATACAACCAATACACGGGACTGGCGGATGAACCACTGTGTTCCAATCCCAGGCGAATGCACTAACACACCAGTGCATAAGTTTGGATCCAACCAGAGGAACTGGTGTTGTGATGTTGTTGTGGCCATCGCGGAATCATGGTTGTAGTTGGGATCTGAATGTCCAAGGTTACACAATGTATTGGTGGTATAGGAAGGTCGGGTGAGGGGGTGGTGTGGCTCTGCTGGTAAATCAGTAGCAAGATGTGACATAGGATTGGAAGATGTTGAATCTTGTGGGTTGAGGTAAGGAACTGCAAAAGTAAAAATGACACTGACACCAGTCATATACAGGCCTCCCAACAGTCAGTGGGTTGAGGCCCACAGATTACAACTGGAAATAGGAAAGGCTGATGAAAAGGACAATGTTATGATAATCATGGGAGATTTCAACATGCAGGGCAATTGGGAAAATCAGGTTGGTAAAGGATTTCAAGAGAGTGAGTTTGTTGAATGCAATGTGATGGCTTTCTAGAGCAGTTTGCCATTGAGCCTACTTGGGGAACAGCTCTACTGGATTGGGTGTTATGTATTGAACCAGAGGTGAGTAGTTAAAAGAAACCTTAGGAGGCAGAGCTCACAACATGACCGAGTTCAACTTGAAATCTGGTAAGGAGACAGTAAAGCCTGACATTGTAGTATTTCAGAGAAATGAAAGAAATTACAGTGGTCTGAGAAAGGAGTTGGTCAAAGCAAATTGGAAAGAGATGCTGGCAGGGATGAGTGCAGAGCAGAAATGGTGTCAGTTTCTGGGAAAATGAGGATAGATGTACTCCAAAAATAAATAAATACTCAAATGGCGAAATAGTACAACCATGGCTGACAAGAGAAGAAAAGTTA
>NW_026780061.1:0-56612 GCF_030144855.1 Hypanus sabinus
AGCCTCCCCAGAGACACGGGAACCCGGGGTAACAGACAAACACAGCCTCCCCAGAGACACTGTAACCCGGGGCAACACACAAACCCAGCCTCCCCAGAGACACGGGAACCGGGGCAACAGACAAACCCAGCCTCCCAGAGACACGGGAACCCGGGGTAACAGACAAACCCAGCCTCCCAGAGACACGGGAACCCGGGGCAACAGACAAACCCAGCCTCCCCAGAGACACGGGAACCCAGGGCAACAGACAAACCCAGCCTCCCAGAGACACGGGAACCCGGGGCAACAGACAAACCAGCCTCCCCAGAGACACGGAACCCGGGGCAACAGACAAACCAGCCTCCCCAGAGACACAGGAACCCGGGGCAACAGACAAACCCAGCCTCCCCAGAGACACGGGAACCCGGGGCAACATACAAACCCAGCCTCCCCAGAGACACGGGAACCCGGGGCAACATACAAACCCAGCCTCCCCAGAGACACGGGAACCGGGGGCAACAGACAAACCCAGCCTCCCCAGAGACACGGGAACCCGGGGCAACAGACAAACCCAGCCTCCCCAGAGACACTGTAACCCGGGGCAACAGACAAACCCAGCCTCCCCAGAGACATGGAACCCGGGGTAACAGACAAACCCAGCCTCCCAGAGACACGGGAACCCGGGTAACAGACAAACCCAGCCTCCCCAGAGACACGGGAACCCGGGGTAACAGACAAACCCAGCCTCCCCAGAGACACCGGAACCCGGGTCAACAGACAAACCCAGCCTCCCCAGAGACACGGGAACCGAGGGTAACGGACAAACCCAGCCTCCCAGAGACACTGTAACCCGGGGCAACAGACAAACCCAGCCTCCCCAGAGACACTGACACTGGAACCCGGGGTAACAGACAAACCCAGCCTCCCCAGAGACACTGTAACCCGGGGCAACAGAGAAACCCAGCTCCCCAGAGACACGGGAACCTGGGGTAACAGACAAACACAGCCTCCCCAGAGACACTGTAACCCGGGGCAACAGACAAACCCAGCCTCCCCAGAGACACGGGAACCGGGGCAACAGACAAACCCAGCCTCCCCAGAGACACGGGAACCCGGGGTAACAGACAAACCCAGCCTCCCCAGACACACGGGAACCCGGGGCAACAGACAAACCCAGCCTCCCCAGAGACACGGGAACCCGGGTTAACAGACAAACCCAGCCTCCCAGAGACACGGGAACCCGGGGTAACAGACAAACCCAGCCTCCCCAGAGACACGGGAACCCGGGGCAACAGACAAACCCAGCCTCCCCAGAGACACGGGAACCCGGGGCAACAGACAAACCCAGCCTCCCAGAGACACGGGAACCCGGGGTAACACACAAACCCATCCTCCCCAGAGACACGGGAACCCGGGTAACAGACAAACCCAGCCTCCCCAGAGACACCGGAACCCGGAGCAACAGACAAACCCAGCCTCCCCAGAGACACGGGAACCCGGGGTAACGGACAAACCCAGCCTCCCCAGAGACACTGTAACCCGGGGCAACAGACAAACCCAGCCTCCCCAGAGACACTGGAACCCGGGGTAACAGACAAACCCAGCCTCCCCAGAGACACTGTAACCCGGGGCAACAGAGAAACCCAGCCTCCCCAGAGACACGGGAACCTGGGGTAACAGACAAACACAGCCTCCCCAGAGACACTGTAACCCGGGGCAACAGACAAACCCAGCCTCCCCAGAGACACGGGAACCGGGGCAACAGACAAACCCAGCCCTCCCAGAGACACGGGAACCCGGGGTAACAGACAAACCCAGCCTCCCCAGAGACACGGGAACCCGGGCAACAGACAAACCAGCCTCCCAGAGACACGGGAACCCGGGGTAACAGACAAACCAGCCTCCCCAGAGACACGGGAACCCGGGGTAACAGACAAACCCAGCCTCCCCAGAGACACGGGAACCCGGGTAACAGACAAACCCAGCCTCCCAGAGACACGGGAACCCGGGGCAACAGACAAACCCAGCCTCCCCAGAGACACGGGAACCCGGGGCAACAGACAAACCCAGCCACCCCAGAGACACGGGAACCCGGGGCAACAGACAAACCCAGCCTCCCCAGAGACACGGGAACCCGGGGTAACAGACAAACCCAGCCTCCCCAGAGACACGGGAACCCGGGGTAACAGACAAACCCAGCCTCCCCAGAGGACACGGGAACCCGGGGTAACAGACAAACCCAGCTCCCAGAGACACTGTAACCCGGGGCAACAGACAAACCCAGCCTCCCCAGAGACACGGGAACCGGGGCAACAGACAAACCCAGCCTCCCCAGAGACACGGGAACCCGGGGTAACAGACAAACCCAGCCTCCCCAGAGACACGGGAACCCGGGGCAACAGACAAACCCAGCCTCCCCAGAGACACGGGAACCCAGGGCAACAGACAAACCCAGCCTCCCCAGAGACACGGGAACCCGGGGCAACAGACAAACCCAGCCTCCCCAGAGACACCGGAACCCGGGGTAACAGACAAACCCAGCCTCCCCAGAGACACGGGAACCGGGGGCAACAGACAAACCCAGCCTCCCCAGAGACACGCGAACCCGGGGTAACAGACAAACCCAGCCTCCCCAGAGAGATGGGAACCGGGGGCAACAGACAAACCCAGCCTCCCCAGAGAAACGGGAACCCGGGGTAACAGACAAACCCAGCCTCCCCAGAGACACGGGAACCCGGGGTAACAGAGAAACTCAGCCTCCCCAGAGACACGGGAACCCGGGGTAACAGACAAACCCTGCCTCCCCAGAGACACGGGAACCCGGGGCAACAGACAAACCCAGCCTCCCCAGAGACACGGGAACCCGGGGCAACAGACAAACCCAGCCTCCCCAGAGACACGGGAACCCGGGGTAACAGAGAAACCACCCCAGACCTCCCCAGAGATACGGGAACCCGGGGTAACAGAGAAACTCAGCCTCCCCAGAAACACTGTAACCCGGGGCAACAGACAACCCAGCCTCCCCAGAGACACGGGAACCCGGGGCAACAGACAAACCCAGCCTCCCCAGAGACACTGTAACCCGGGGCAACAGGCAAACCCAGCCTCCCCAGAGACACGGGAACCCGGGGTAACAGACAAACCCAGCCTCCCAGAGACACGGAACCCGGGTAACAGACAAACCCAGCCTCCCCAGAGACACGGGAACCCGGGTAACAGACAAACCCAGCCTCCCCAGAGACACGGGAACCCGGGGTAACAGACAAACCCAGCCTCCCCAGAGACACCGGAACCCGGGGCAACAGACAAACCCAGCCTCCCCAGAGACACGGGAACCCGGGGTAACAGACAAACCCAGCCTCCCCAGAGACACCGGAACCCGGGGTAACGGACAAACCCAGCCTCCCCAGAGACACTGTAACCCGAGGCAACGGACAAACCCAGCCTCCCCAGAGACACTGTAACCCGGGGCAACAGAGAAACCCAGCCTCCCCAGAGACACGGGAACCCGGGGCAACATACAAACCCAGCCTCCCCAGAGACACGGGAACCCGGGGTAACAGACAACCCAGCCTCCCCAGAGACACCGGAACCCGGAGCAACAGACAAACCCAGCCTCCCCAGAGACACGGGAACCCGGGGTAACGACAAACCCAGCCTCCCCAGAGACACTGTAACCCGGGGCAACAGACAAACCCAGCCTCCCCAGAGACATGGGAACCCGGGGTAACAGACAAACCCAGCCTCCCAGAGACACGGGAACCCGGGGTAACAGACAAACCCAGCCTCCCCAGAGACACGGGAACCCGGGTAACAGACAAACCCAGCCTCCCAGAGACACCGGAACCCGGGGCAACAGACAAACCCAGCCTCCCCAGAGACACGGGAACCCGGGGTAACAGACAAACCCAGCCTCCCCAGAGACACTGTAACCCGGGGCAACAGAGAAACCCAGCCTCCCCAGAGACACGGGAACCTGGGGTAACAGACAAACCCAGCCTCCCCAGAGACACGGGAACCCGGGGTAACAGACAAACCCAGCCTCCCCAGAGACACGGGAACCCGGGGTAACAGACAAACCCAGCCTCCCCAGAGACACGGAACCCGGGGCAATAGACAAACCCAGCCTCCCAGAGACACGGGAACCCGGGGCAACAGACAAACCCAGCCTCCCAGAGACACGGGAACCCGGGGTAACAGACAAACCCAGCCTCCCCAGAGACACGGGAACCCGGGGTAACAGACAAACCCAGCCTCCCCAGAGACACCGGAACCCGGAGCAACAGACAAACCCAGCCTCCCCAGAGACACGGGAACCCGGGGTAACGGACAAACCCAGCCTCCCCAGAGACACTGTAACCCGGGGCAACAGACAAACCCAGCCTCCCCAGAGACACTGGAACCCGGGGTAACAGACAAACCCAGCCTCCCCAGAGACACTGTAACCCGGGGCAACAGAGAAACCCAGCCTCCCCAGAGACACGGGAACCTGGGGTAACAGACAAACACAGCCTCCCCAGAGACACTGTAACCCGGGGCAACAGACAAACCCAGTCTCCCCAGAGACACGGGAACCGGGGCAACAGACAAACCCAGCCTCCCCAGAGACACGGGAACCCGGGGTAACAGACAAACCCAGCCTCCCCAGAGACACGGGAACCCGGGGCAACAGACAAACCCAGCCTCCCCAGAGACACGGGAACCCGGGGTAACAGACAAACCCAGCCTCCCCAGAGACACCGGAACCCGGGGCAACAGACAAACCCAGCCTCCCCAGAGACACGGGAACCGAGGGTAACGGACAAACCCAGCCTCCCCAGAGACACTGTAACCCGGGGCAACAGACAAACCCAGTCTCCCCAGAGACACTGGAACCCGGGGTAACAGACAAACCCAGCCTCCCCAGAGACACTGTAACCCGGGGCAACAGAGAAACCCAGCCTCCCCAGAGACACGGGAACCTGGGGTAACAGACAAACACAGCCTCCCCAGAGACACTGTAACCCGGGGCAACAGACAAACCCAGCCTCCCCAGAGACACGGGAACCGGGGCAACAGACAAACCCAGCCTCCCCAGAGACACGGGAACCCGGGGTAACAGACAAACCCAGCCTCCCCAGAGACACGGGAACCCGGGGCAACAGACAAACCCAGCCTCCCCAGAGACACTGTAACCCGGGGCAACAGAGAAACCCAGCCTCCCCAGAGACACGGGAACCTGGGGTAACAGACAAACACAGCCTCCCCAGAGACACTGTAACCCGGGGCAACAGACAAACCCAGCCTCCCCAGAGACACGGGAACCGGGGCAACAGACAAACCCAGCCTCCCCAGAGACACGGGAACCCGGGGTAACAGACAAACCCAGCCTCCCCAGAGACACGGGAACCCGGGGCAACAGACAAACCCAGCCTCCCCAGAGACACGGGAACCCGGGGTAACAGACAAACCCAGCCTCCCCAGAGACACGGGAACCCGGGGTAACAGACAAACCCAGCCTCCCCAGAGACACGGGAACCCGGGGCAACAGACAAACCCAGCCTCCCCAGAGACACGGGAACCCGGGGCAACAGACAAACCCAGCCTCCCAGAGACACGGGAACCCGGGGTAACAGACAAACCCAGCCTCCCCAGAGACACGGGAACCCGGGGTAACAGACAAACCCAGCCTCCCCAGAGACACCGGAACCCGGAGCAACAGACAAACCCAGCCTCCCCAGAGACACGGGAACCCGGGGTAACGGACAAACCCAGCCTCCCCAGAGACACTGTAACCCGGGGCAACAGACAAACCCAGCCTCCCCAGAGACACTGGAACCCGGGGTAACAGACAAACCCAGCCTCCCCAGAGACACTGTAACCCGGGGCAACAGAGAAACCCAGCCTCCCCAGAGACACGGGAACCTGGGGTAACAGACAAACACAGCCTCCCCAGAGACACTGTAACCCGGGGCAACAGACAAACCCAGTCTCCCCAGAGACACGGGAACCGGGGCAACAGACAAACCCAGCCTCCCCAGAGACACGGGAACCCGGGGTAACAGACAAACCCAGCCTCCCCAGAGACACGGGAACCCGGGGCAACAGACAAACCCAGCCTCCCCAGAGACACGGGAACCCGGGGTAACAGACAAACCCAGCCTCCCCAGAGACACCGGAACCCGGGGCAACAGACAAACCCAGCCTCCCCAGAGACACGGGAACCGAGGGTAACGGACAAACCCAGCCTCCCCAGAGACACTGTAACCCGGGGCAACAGACAAACCCAGCCTCCCCAGAGACACGGGAACCCGGGGCAACAGACAAACCCAGCCTCCCAGAGACACGGGAACCCGGGGTAACAGACAAACCCAGCCTCCCCAGAGACACGGGAACCCGGGGTAACAGACAAACCCAGCCTCCCCAGAGACACCGGAACCCGGAGCAACAGACAAACCCAGCCTCCCCAGAGACACGGGAACCCGGGGTAACGGACAAACCCAGCCTCCCCAGAGACACTGTAACCCGGGGCAACAGACAAACCCAGCCTCCCCAGAGACACTGGAACCCGGGGTAACAGACAAACCCAGCCTCCCCAGAGACACTGTAACCCGGGGCAACAGAGAAACCCAGCCTCCCCAGAGACACGGGAACCTGGGGTAACAGACAAACACAGCCTCCCCAGAGACACTGTAACCCGGGGCAACAGACAAACCCAGTCTCCCCAGAGACACGGGAACCGGGGCAACAGACAAACCCAGCCTCCCCAGAGACACGGGAACCCGGGGTAACAGACAAACCCAGCCTCCCCAGAGACACGGGAACCCGGGGCAACAGACAAACCCAGCCTCCCCAGAGACACGGGAACCCGGGGTAACAGACAAACCCAGCCTCCCCAGAGACACCGGAACCCGGGGCAACAGACAAACCCAGCCTCCCCAGAGACACGGGAACCGAGGGTAACGGACAAACCCAGCCTCCCCAGAGACACTGTAACCCGGGGCAACAGACAAACCCAGCCTCCCCAGAGACACTGGAACCCGGGGTAACAGACAAACCCAGCCTCCCCAGAGACACTGTAACCCGGGGCAACAGAGAAACCCAGCCTCCCCAGAGACACGGGAACCTGGGGTAACAGACAAACACAGCCTCCCCAGAGACACTGTAACCCGGGGCAACAGACAAACACAGCCTCCCCAGAGACACGGGAACCGGGGCAACAGACAAACCCAGCCTCCCCAGAGACACGGGAACCCGGGGTAACAGACAAACCCAGCCTCCCCAGAGACACGGGAACCCGGGGCAACAGACAAACCCAGCCTCCCCAGAGACACGGGAACCCGGGGTAACAGACAAACCCAGCCTCCCCAGAGACACGGGAACCCGGGGTAACAGACAAACCCAGCCTCCCCAGAGACACGGGAACCCGGGGCAACAGACAAACCCAGCCTCCCCAGAGACACGGGAACCCGGGGCAACAGACAAACCCAGCCTCCCAGAGACACGGGAACCCGGGGTAACAGACAAACCCAGCCTCCCCAGAGACACGGGAACCCGGGGTAACAGACAAACCCAGCCTCCCCAGAGACACCGGAACCCGGAGCAACAGACAAACCCAGCCTCCCCAGAGACACGGGAACCCGGGGTAACGGACAAACCCAGCCTCCCCAGAGACACTGTAACCCGGGGCAACGGACAAACCCAGCCTCCCCAGAGACACTGGAACCCGGGGTAACAGACAAACCCAGCCTCCCCAGAGACACTGTAACCCGGGGCAACACAGAAACCCAGCCTCCCCAGAGACACGGGAACCTGGGGTAACAGACAAACACAGCCTCCCCAGAGACACTGTAACCCGGGGCAACAGACAAACCCAGCCTCCCCAGAGACACGGGAACCGGGGCAACAGACAAACCCAGCCTCCCCAGAGACACGGGAACCCGGGGTAACAGACAAACCCAGCCTCCCCAGAGACACGGGAACCCGGGGCAACAGACAAACCCAGCCTCCCCAGAGACACGGGAACCCGGGGTAACAGACAAACCCAGCCTCCCCAGAGACACGGGAACCCGGGGTAACAGACAAACCCAGCCTCCCCAGAGACACGGGAACCCGGGGCAACAGACAAACCCAGCCTCCCCAGAGACACGGGAACCCGGGGCAACAGACAAACCCAGCCTCCCCAGAGACACGGGAACCCGGGGCAACAGACAAACCCAGCCTCCCCAGAGACACGGGAACCCGGGGTAACAGACAAACCCAGCCTCCCCAGAGACACGGGAACCCGGGGTAATAGACAAACCCAGCCTCCCCAGAGACACGGGAACCCGGGGTAACAGACAAACCCAGCCTCCCCAGAGACACGGGAACCCGGGGTAACAGACAAACCCAGCCTCCCCAGAGACACCGGAACCCGGGGTAACAGACAAACCCAGCCTCCCCAGAGACACGGGAACCGGGGGCAACAGACAAACCCAGCCTCCCCAGAGACACGGGAACCCGGGGTAACAGACAAACCCAGCCTCCCCAGAGACACGGGAACCCGGGGCAACAGACAAACCCAGCCTCCCCAGAGACACGGGAACCCGGGGTAACGGACAAACCCAGCCTCCCCAGAGACACTGTAACCCGGGGCAACAGACAAACCCAGCCTCCCCAGAGACACTGGAACCCGGGGTAACAGACAAACCCAGCCTCCCCAGAGACACTGTAACCCGGGGCAACAGAGAAACCCAGCCTCCCCAGAGACACGGGAACCTGGGGTAACAGACAAACACAGCCTCCCCAGAGACACTGTAACCCGGGGCAACAGACAAACCCAGTCTCCCCAGAGACACGGGAACCGGGGCAACAGACAAACCCAGCCTCCCCAGAGACACGGGAACCCGGGGTAACAGACAAACCCAGCCTCCCCAGAGACACGGGAACCCGGGGCAACAGACAAACCCAGCCTCCCCAGAGACACGGGAACCCGGGGTAACAGACAAACCCAGCCTCCCCAGAGACACCGGAACCCGGGGCAACAGACAAACCCAGCCTCCCCAGAGACACGGGAACCGAGGGTAACGGACAAACCCAGCCTCCCCAGAGACACTGTAACCCGGGGCAACAGACAAACCCAGCCTCCCCAGAGACACTGGAACCCGGGGTAACAGACAAACCCAGCCTCCCCAGAGACACTGTAACCCGGGGCAACAGAGAAACCCAGCCTCCCCAGAGACACGGGAACCTGGGGTAACAGACAAACACAGCCTCCCCAGAGACACTGTAACCCGGGGCAACAGACAAACACAGCCTCCCCAGAGACACGGGAACCGGGGCAACAGACAAACCCAGCCTCCCCAGAGACACGGGAACCCGGGGTAACAGACAAACCCAGCCTCCCCAGAGACACGGGAACCCGGGGCAACAGACAAACCCAGCCTCCCCAGAGACACGGGAACCCGGGGTAACAGACAAACCCAGCCTCCCCAGAGACACGGGAACCCGGGGTAACAGACAAACCCAGCCTCCCCAGAGACACGGGAACCCGGGGCAACAGACAAACCCAGCCTCCCCAGAGACACGGGAACCCGGGGCAACAGACAAACCCAGCCTCCCAGAGACACGGGAACCCGGGGTAACAGACAAACCCAGCCTCCCCAGAGACACGGGAACCCGGGGTAACAGACAAACCCAGCCTCCCCAGAGACACCGGAACCCGGAGCAACAGACAAACCCAGCCTCCCCAGAGACACGGGAACCCGGGGTAACGGACAAACCCAGCCTCCCCAGAGACACTGTAACCCGGGGCAACGGACAAACCCAGCCTCCCCAGAGACACTGGAACCCGGGGTAACAGACAAACCCAGCCTCCCCAGAGACACTGTAACCCGGGGCAACACAGAAACCCAGCCTCCCCAGAGACACGGGAACCTGGGGTAACAGACAAACACAGCCTCCCCAGAGACACTGTAACCCGGGGCAACAGACAAACCCAGCCTCCCCAGAGACACGGGAACCGGGGCAACAGACAAACCCAGCCTCCCCAGAGACACGGGAACCCGGGGTAACAGACAAACCCAGCCTCCCCAGAGACACGGGAACCCGGGGCAACAGACAAACCCAGCCTCCCCAGAGACACGGGAACCCGGGGTAACAGACAAACCCAGCCTCCCCAGAGACACGGGAACCCGGGGTAACAGACAAACCCAGCCTCCCCAGAGACACGGGAACCCGGGGCAACAGACAAACCCAGCCTCCCCAGAGACACGGGAACCCGGGGCAACAGACAAACCCAGCCTCCCCAGAGACACGGGAACCCGGGGCAACAGACAAACCCAGCCTCCCCAGAGACACGGGAACCCGGGGTAACAGACAAACCCAGCCTCCCCAGAGACACGGGAACCCGGGGTAATAGACAAACCCAGCCTCCCCAGAGACACGGGAACCCGGGGTAACAGACAAACCCAGCCTCCCCAGAGACACGGGAACCCGGGGTAACAGACAAACCCAGCCTCCCCAGAGACACCGGAACCCGGGGTAACAGACAAACCCAGCCTCCCCAGAGACACGGGAACCGGGGGCAACAGACAAACCCAGCCTCCCCAGAGACACGGGAACCCGGGGTAACAGACAAACCCAGCCTCCCCAGAGACACGGGAACCCGGGGCAACAGACAAACCCAGCCTCCCCAGAGACACGGGAACCCGGGGTAACAGACAAACCCAGCCTCCCCAGAGACACGGGAACCCGGGGTAACAGACAAACCCAGCCTCCCCAGAGACACGGGAACCCGGGGCAACAGACAAACCCAGCCTCCCCAGAGACACGGGAACCCGGGGCAACAGACAAACCCAGCCTCCCCAGAGACACGGGAACCCGGGGCAACAGACAAACCCAGCCTCCCCAGAGACACGGGAACCCGGGGTAACAGACAAACCCAGCCTCCCCAGAGACACGGGAACCCGGGGTAATAGACAAACCCAGCCTCCCCAGAGACACGGGAACCCGGGGTAACAGACAAACCCAGCCTCCCCAGAGACACGGGAACCCGGGGTAACAGACAAACCCAGCCTCCCCAGAGACACCGGAACCCGGGGTAACAGACAAACCCAGCCTCCCCAGAGACACGGGAACCGGGGGCAACAGACAAACCCAGCCTCCCCAGAGACACGCGAACCCGGGGTAACAGACAAACCCAGCCTCCCCAGAGAGATGGGAACCGGGGGCAACAGACAAACCCAGCCTCCCCAGAGAAACGGGAACCCGGGGTAACAGACAAACCCAGCCTCCCCAGAGACACGGGAACCCGGGGTAACAGAGAAACTCAGCCTCCCCAGAGACACGGGAACCCGGGGTAACAGACAAACCCTGCCTCCGCAGAGACACGGGAACCCAGGGCAACAGACAAACCCAGCCTCCCCAGAGACACGGGAACCCGGGGCAACAGACAAACCCAGCCTCCCCAGAGACACGGGAACCCGGGGTAACAGAGAAACCCAGCCTCCCCAGAGACACGGGAACCCGGGGTAACAGAGAAACTCAGCCTCCCCAGAAACACTGTAACCCGGGGCAACAGACAAACCTAGCCTCCCCAGAGACACGGGAACCCGGGGCAACAGACAAACCCAGCCTCCCCAGAGACACTGTAACCCGGGGCAACAGACAAACCCAGCCTCCCCAGAGACACGGGAACCCGGGGTAACAGACAAACCCAGCCTCCCAGAGACACGGGAACCCGGGGTAACAGACTAACCCAGCCTCCCCAGAGACACGGGAACCCGGGGTAACAGACAAACCCAGCCTCCCCAGAGACACGGGAACCCGGGGTAACAGACAAACCCAGCCTCCCCAGAGACACCGGAACCCGGGGCAACAGACAAACCCAGCCTCCCCAGAGACACGGGAACCCGGGGTAACAGACAAACCCAGCCTCCCCAGAGACACCGGAACCCGGGGTAACGGACAAACCCAGCCTCCCCAGAGACACTGTAACCCGAGGCAACGGACAAACCCAGCCTCCCCAGAGACACTGTAACCCGGGGCAACAGAGAAACCCAGCCTCCCCAGAGACACGGGAACCCGGGGTAACATACAAACCCAGCCTCCCCAGAGACACCGGAACCCGGAGCAACAGACAAACCCAGCCTCCCCAGAGACACGGGAACCCGGGGTAACGGACAAACCCAGCCTCCCCAGAGACACTGTAACCCGGGGCAACAGACAAACCCAGCCTCCCCAGAGACATGGGAACCCGGGGTAACAGACAAACCCAGCCTCCCAGAGACACGGGAACCCGGGGTAACAGACAAACCCAGCCTCCCCAGAGACACGGGAACCCGGGGTAACAGACAAACCCAGCCTCCACAGAGACACCGGAACCCGGGGCAACAGACAAACCCAGCCTCCCCAGAGACACGGGAACCCGGGGTAACAGACAAACCCAGCCTCCCCAGAGACACTGTAACCCGGGGCAACAGAGAAACCCAGCCTCCCCAGAGACACGGGAACCGGGGCAACAGACAAACCCAGCCTCCCCAGAGACACGGGAACCCGGGGTAACAGACAAACCCAGCCTCCCCAGAGACACGGGAACCCGGGGCAACAGACAAACCCAGCCTCCCCAGAGACACGGGAACCCGGGGTAACAGACAAACCCAGCCTCCCCAGAGACACGGGAACCCGGGGTAACAGACAAACCCAGCCTCCCCAGAGACACGGGAACCCGGGGCAACAGACAAACCCAGCCTCCCCAGAGACACGGGAACCCGGGGCAACAGACAAACCCAGCCTCCCAGAGACACGGGAACCCGGGGTAACATACAAACCCAGCCTCCCCAGAGACACGGGAACCCGGGGTAACAGACAAACCCAGCCTCCCCAGAGACACCGGAACCCGGAGCAACAGACAAACCCAGCCTCCCCAGAGACACCGGAACCCGGGGTAACGGACAAACCCAGCCTCCCCAGAGACACTGTAACCCGGGGCAACAGACAAACCCAGCCTCCCCAGAGACACTGGAACCCGGGGTAACAGACAAACCCAGCCTCCCCAGAGACACTGTAACCCGGGGCAACAGAGAAACCCAGCCTCCCCAGAGACACGGGAACCTGGGGTAACAGACAAACACAGCCTCCCCAGAGACACTGTAACCCGGAGCAACAGACAAACCCAGCCTCCCCAGAGACACGTGAACCGGGGCAACAGACAAACCCAGCCTCCCCAGAGACACGGGAACCCGGGGTAACAGACAAACCCAGCCTCCCCAGAGACACGGGAACCCGGGGCAACAGACAAACCCAGCCTCCCCAGAGACACGGGAACCCAGGGCAAAAGACAAACCCAGCCTCCCCAGAGACACGGGAACCCGGGGCAACAGACAAACCCAGCCTCCCCAGAGACACGGAAACCCGGGGCAACAGACAAACCCAGCCTCCCCAGAGACACAGGAACCCGGGGCAACAGACAAACCCAGCCTCCCCAGAGACACGGGAACCCGGGGCAACATACAAACCCAGCCTCCCCAGAGACACGGGAACCCGGGGCAACATACAAACCCAGCCTCCCCAGAGACACGGGAACCGGGGGCAACAGACAAACCCAGCCTCCCCAGAGACACAGGAACCCGGGGCAACAGACAAACCCAGCCTCCCCAGAGACACTGTAACCCGGGGCAACAGACAAACCCAGCCTCCCCAGAGACATGGGAACCCGGGGTAACAGACAAACCCAGCCTCCCAGAGACACGGGAACCCGGGGTAACAGACAAACCCAGCCTCCCCAGAGACACGGGAACCCGGGGTAACAGACAAACCCAGCCTCCCCAGAGACACCGGAACCCGGGTCAACAGACAAACCCAGCCTCCCCAGAGACACGGGAACCGAGGGTAACGGACAAACCCAGCCTCCCCAGAGACACTGTAACCCGGGGCAACAGACAAACCCAGCCTCCCCAGAGACACTGGAACCCGGGGTAACAGACAAACCCAGCCTCCCCAGAGACACTGTAACCCGGGGCAACAGAGAAACCCAGCCTCCCCAGAGACACGGGAACCTGGGGTAACAGACAAACACAGCCTCCCCAGAGACACTGTAACCCGGGGCAACAGACAAACCCAGCCTCCCCAGAGACACGGGAACCGGGGCAACAGACAAACCCAGCCTCCCCAGAGACACGGGAACCCGGGGTAACAGACAAACCCAGCCTCCCCAGAGACACGGGAACCCGGGGCAACAGACAAACCCAGCCTCCCCAGAGACACGGGAACCCGGGGTAACAGACAAACCCAGCCTCCCCAGAGACACGGGAACCCGGGGTAACAGACAAACCCAGCCTCCCCAGAGACACGGGAACCCGGGGCAACAGACAAACCCAGCCTCCCCAGAGACACGGGAACCCGGGGCAACAGACAAACCCAGCCTCCCAGAGACACGGGAACCCGGGGTAACAGACAAACCCAGCCTCCCCAGAGACACGGGAACCCGGGGTAACAGACAAACCCAGCCTCCCCAGAGACACCGGAACCCGGAGCAACAGACAAACCCAGCCTCCCCAGAGACACGGGAACCCGGGGTAACGGACAAACCCAGCCTCCCCAGAGACACTGTAACCCGGGGCAACAGACAAACCCAGCCTCCCCAGAGACACTGGAACCCGGGGTAACAGACAAACCCAGCCTCCCCAGAGACACTGTAACCCGGGGCAACAGAGAAACCCAGCCTCCCCAGAGACACGGGAACCTGGGGTAACAGACAAACACAGCCTCCCCAGAGACACTGTAACCCGGGGCAACAGACAAACCCAGCCTCCCCAGAGACACGGGAACCGGGGCAACAGACAAACCCAGCCTCCCCAGAGACACGGGAACCCGGGGTAACAGACAAACCCAGCCTCCCCAGAGACACGGGAACCCGGGGCAACAGACAAACCCAGCCTCCCCAGAGACACGGGAACCCGGGGTAACAGACAAACCCAGCCTCCCCAGAGACACGGGAACCCGGGGTAACAGACAAACCCAGCCTCCCCAGAGACACGGGAACCCGGGGTAACAGACAAACCCAGCCTCCCCAGAGACACGGGAACCCGGGGCAACAGACAAACCCAGCCTCCCCAGAGACACGGGAACCCGGGGCAACAGACAAACCCAGCCTCCCCAGAGACACGGGAACCCGGGGCAACAGACAAACCCAGCCTCCCCAGAGACACGGGAACCCGGGGTAACAGACAAACCCAGCCTCCCCAGAGACACGGGAACCCGGGGTAACAGACAAACCCAGCCTCCCCAGAGACACGGGAACCCGGGGTAACAGACAAACCCAGCCTCCCCAGAGACACGGGAACCCGGGGTAACAGACAAACCCAGCCTCCCCAGAGACACCGGAACCCGGGGTAACAGACAAACCCAGCCTCCCCAGAGACACGGGAACCGGGGGCAACAGACAAACCCAGCCTCCCCAGAGACACGCGAACCCGGGGTAACAGACAAACCCAGCCTCCCCAGAGAGATGGGAACCGGGGGCAACAGACAAACCCAGCCTCCCCAGAGAAACGGGAACCCGGGGTAACAGACAAACCCAGCCTCCCCAGAGACACGGGAACCCGGGGTAACAGAGAAACTCAGCCTCCCCAGAGACACGGGAACCCGGGGTAACAGACAAACCCTGCCTCCCCAGAGACACGGGAACCCAGGGCAACAGACAAACCCAGCCTCCCCAGAGACTCGGGAACCCGGGGCAACAGACAAACCCAGCCTCCCCAGAGACACGGGAACCCGGGGTAACAGAGAAACCCAGCCTCCCCAGAGACACGGGAACCCGGGTAACAGAGAAACTCAGCCTCCCCAGAAACACTGTAACCCGGGGCAACAGACAAACCTAGCCTCCCCAGAGACACGGGAACCCGGGGCAACAGACAAACCCAGCCTCCCCAGAGACACTGTAACCCGGGGCAACAGACAAACCCAGCCTCCCCAGAGACACGGGAACCCGGGGTAACAGACAAACCCAGCCTCCCAGAGACACGGGAACCCGGGGTAACAGACAAACCCAGCCTCCCCAGAGACACGGGAACCCGGGGTAACAGACAAACCCAGCCTCCCCAGAGACACGGGAACCCGGGGTAACAGACAAACCCAGCCTCCCCAGAGACACCGGAACCCGGGGCAACAGACAAACCCAGCCTCCCCAGTGACACGGGAACCCGGGGTAACAGACAAACCCAGCCTCCCCAGAGACACCGGAACCCGGGGTAACGGACAAACCCAGCCTCCCCAGAGACACTGTAACCCGAGGCAACGGACAAACCCAGCCTCCCCAGAGACACTGTAACCCGGGGCAACAGAGAAACCCAGCCTCCCCAGAGACACGGGAACCCGGGGCAACATACAAACCCAGCCTCCCCAGAGACACGGGAACCCGGGGTAACAGACAAACCCAGCCTCCCCAGAGACACCGGAACCCGGAGCAACAGACAAACCCAGCCTCCCCAGAGACACGGGAACCCGGGGTAACGGACAAACCCAGCCTCCCCAGAGACACTGTAACCCGGGGCAACAGACAAACCCAGCCTCCCCAGAGACATGGGAACCCGGGGTAACAGACAAACCCAGCCTCCCAGAGACACGGGAACCCGGGGTAACAGACAAACCCAGCCTCCCCAGAGACACGGGAACCCGGGGTAACAGACAAACCCAGCCTCCCCAGAGACACCGGAACCCGGGGCAACAGACAAACCCAGCCTCCCCAGAGACACGGGAACCCGGGGTAACAGACAAACCCAGCCTCCCCAGAGACACTGTAACCCGGGGCAACAGAGAAACCCAGCCTCCCCAGAGACACGGGAACCTGGGGTAACAGACAAACACAGCCTCCCCAGAGACACTGTAACCCGGGGCAACAGACAAACCCAGCCTCCCCAGAGACACGGGAACCGGGGCAACAGACAAACCCAGCCTCCCCAGAGACACGGGAACCCGGGGTAACAGACAAACCCAGCCTCCCCAGAGACACGGGAACCCGGGGCAACAGACAAACCCAGCCTCCCCAGAGACACGGGAACCCGGGGTAACAGACAAACCCAGCCTCCCCAGAGACACGGGAACCCGGGGTAACAGACAAACCCAGCCTCCCCAGAGACACGGGAACCCGGGGCAACAGACAAACCCAGCCTCCCCAGAGACACGGGAACCCGGGGCAACAGACAAACCCAGCCTCCCAGAGACACGGGAACCCGGGGTAACAGACAAACCCAGCCTCCCCAGAGACACGGGAACCCGGGGTAACAGACAAACCCAGCCTCCCCAGAGACACCGGAACCCGGAGCAACAGACAAACCCAGCCTCCCCAGAGACACGGGAACCCGGGGTAACGGACAAACCCAGCCTCCCCAGAGACACTGTAACCCGGGGCAACAGACAAACCCAGCCTCCCCAGAGACACTGTAACCCGGGGTAACAGACAAACCCAGCCTCCCCAGAGACACTGTAACCCGGGGCAACAGAGAAACCCAGCCTCCCCAGAGACACGGGAACCTGGGGTAACAGACAAACACAGCCTCCCCAGAGACACTGTAACCCGGGGCAACAGACAAACCCAGTCTCCCCAGAGACACGGGAACCGGGGCAACAGACAAACCCAGCCTCCCCAGAGACACGGGAACCCGGGGTAACAGACAAACCCAGCCTCCCCAGAGACACGGGAACCCGGGGCAACAGACAAACCCAGCCTCCCCAGAGACACGGGAACCCGGGGTAACAGACAAACCCAGCCTCCCCAGAGACACCGGAACCCGGGGCAACAGACAAACCCAGCCTCCCCAGAGACACGGGAACCGAGGGTAACGGACAAACCCAGCCTCCCCAGAGACACTGTAACCCGGGGCAACAGACAAACCCAGCCTCCCCAGAGACACTGGAACCCGGGGTAACAGACAAACCCAGCCTCCCCAGAGACACTGTAACCCGGGGCAACAGAGAAACCCAGCCTCCCCAGAGACACGGGAACCTGGGGTAACAGACAAACACAGCCTCCCCAGAGACACTGTAACCCGGGGCAACAGACAAACCCAGCCTCCCCAGAGACACGGGAACCGGGGCAACAGACAAACCCAGCCTCCCCAGAGACACGGGAACCCGGGGTAACAGACAAACCCAGCCTCCCCAGAGACACGGGAACCCGGGGCAACAGACAAACCCAGCCTCCCCAGAGACACGGGAACCCGGTGTAACAGACAAACCCAGCCTCCCCAGAGACACGGGAACCCGGGGTAACAGACAAACCCAGCCTCCCCAGAGACACGGGAACCCGGGGCAACAGACAAACCCAGCCTCCCCAGAGACACGGGAACCCGGGGCAACAGACAAACCCAGCCTCCCAGAGACACGGGAACCCGGGGTAACAGACAAACCCAGCCTCCCCAGAGACACGGGAACCCGGGGTAACAGACAAACCCAGCCTCCCCAGAGACACCGGAACCCGGAGCAACAGACAAACCCAGCCTCCCCAGAGACACGGGAACCCGGGGTAACGGACAAACCCAGCCTCCCCAGAGACACTGTAACCCGGGGCAACAGACAAACCCAGCCTCCCCAGAGACACTGGAACCCTGGGTAACAGACAAACCCAGCCTCCCCAGAGACACTGTAACCCGGGGTAACACAGAAACCCAGCCTCCCCAGAGACACGGGAACCTGGGGTAACAGACAAACACAGCCTCCCCAGAGACACTGTAACCCGGGGCAACAGACAAACCCAGCCTCCCCAGAGACACGGGAACCGGGGCAACAGACAAACCCAGCCTCCCCAGAGACACGGGAACCCGGGGTAACAGACAAACCCAGCCTCCCCAGAGACACGGGAACCCGGGGCAACAGACAAACCCAGCCTCCCCAGAGACACGGGAACCCGGGGTAACAGACAAACCCAGCCTCCCCAGAGACACGGGAACCCGGGGTAACAGACAAACCCAGCCTCCCCAGAGACACGGGAACCCGGGGTAACAGACAAACCCAGCCTCCCCAGAGACACGGGAACCCGGGGCAACAGACAAACCCAGCCTCCCCAGAGACACGGGAACCCGGGGCAACAGACAAACCCAGCCTCCCCAGAGACACGGGAACCCGGGGCAACAGACAAACCCAGCCTCCCCAGAGACACGGGAACCCGGGGTAACAGACAAACCCAGCCTCCCCAGAGACACGGGAACCCGGGGTAATAGACAAACCCAGCCTCCCCAGAGACACGGGAACCCGGGGTAACAGACAAACCCAGCCTCCCCAGAGACACGGGAACCCGGGGTAACAGACAAACCCAGCCTCCCCAGAGACACCGGAACCCGGGGTAACAGACAAACCCAGCCTCCCCAGAGACACGGGAACCGGGGGCAACAGACAAACCCAGCCTCCCCAGAGACACGCGAACCCGGGGTAACAGACAAACCCAGCCTCCCCAGAGAGATGGGAACCGGGGGCAACAGACAAACCCAGCCTCCCCAGAGAAACGGGAACCCGGGGTAACAGACAAACCCAGCCTCCCCAGAGACACGGGAACCCGGGGTAACAGAGAAACTCAGCCTCCCCAGAGACACGGGAACCCGGGGTAACAGACAAACCCTGCCTCCCCAGAGACACGGGAACCCAGGGCAACAGACAAACCCAGCCTCCCCAGAGACACGGGAACCCGGGGTAACAGAGAAACCCAGCCTCCCCAGAGACACGGGAACCCGGGGTAACAGAGAAACTCAGCCTCCCCAGAAACACTGTAACCTGGGGCAACAGACAAACCTAGCCTCCCCAGAGACACGGGAACCCGGGGCAACAGACAAACCCAGCCTCCCCAGAGACACTGTAACCCGGGGCAACAGACAAACCCAGCCTCCCCAGAGACACGGGAACCCGGGGTAACAGACAAATCCAGCCTCCCAGAGACACGGGAACCCGGGGTAACAGACAAACCCAGCCTCCCCAGAGACACGGGAACCCGGGGTAACAGACAAACCCAGCCTCCCCAGAGACACGGGAACCCGGGGTAACAGACAAACCCAGCCTCCCCAGAGACACCGGAACCCGGGGCAACAGACAAACCCAGCCTCCCCAGAGACACGGGAACCCGGGGTAACAGACAAACCCAGCCTCCCCAGAGACACCGGAACCCGGGGTAACGGACAAACCCAGCCTCCCCAGAGACACTGTAACCCGAGGCAACGGACAAACCCAGCCTCCCCAGAGACACTGTAACCCGGGGCAACAGAGAAACCCAGCCTCCCCAGAGACACGGGAACCCGGGGGCAACATACAAACCCAGCCTCCCCAGAGACACGGGAACCCGGGGTAACAGACAAACCCAGCCTCCCCAGAGACACCGGAACCCGGAGCAACAGACAAACCCAGCCTCCCCAGAGACACGGGAACCCGGGGTAACGGACAAACCCAGCCTCCCCAGAGACACTGTAACCCGGGGCAACAGACAAACCCAGCCTCCCCAGAGACATGGGAACCCGGGGTAACAGACAAACCCAGCCTCCCCAGAGACACGGGAACCCGGGGTAACAGACAAACCCAGCCTCCCCAGAGACACGGGAACCCGGGGTAACAGACAAACCCAGCCTCCCCAGAGACACCGGAACCCGGGGCAACAGACAAACCCAGCCTCCCCAGAGACACGGGAACCCGGGGTAACAGACAAACCCAGCCTCCCCAGAGACACTGTAACCCGGGGCAACAGAGAAACCCAGCCTCCCCAGAGACACGGGAACCGGGGCAACAGACAAACCCAGCCTCCCCAGAGACACGGGAACCCGGGGTAACAGACAAACCCAGCCTCCCCAGAGACACGGGAACCCGGGGCAACAGACAAACCCAGCCTCCCGAGAGACACGGGAACCCGGGGTAACAGACAAACCCAGCCTCCCCAGAGACACGGGAACCCGGGGTAACAGACAAACCCAGCTTCCCCAGAGACACGGGAACCCGGGGCAACAGACAAACCCAGCCTCCCCAGAGACACGGGAACCCGGGGCAACAGACAAACCCAGCCTCCCAGAGACACGGGAACCCGGGGTAACAGACAAACCCAGCCTCCCCAGAGACACGGGAACCCGGGGTAACAGACAAACCCAGCCTCCCCAGAGACACCGGAACCCGGAGCAACAGACAAACCCAGCCTCCCCAGAGACACGGGAACCCGGGGTAACGGACAAACCCAGCCTCCCCAGAGACACTGTAACCCGGGGCAACAGACAAACCCAGCCTCCCCAGAGACACTGGAACCCGGGGTAACAGACAAACCCAGCCTCCCCAGAGACACTGTAACCCGGGGCAACAGAGAAACCCAGCCTCCCCAGAGACACGGGAACCTGGGGTAACAGACAAACACAGCCTCCCCAGAGACACTGTAACCCGGGGCAACAGACAAACCCAGCCTCCCCAGAGACACGGGAACCGGGGCAACAGACAAACCCAGCCTCCCCAGAGACACGGGAACCCGGGGTTACAGACAAACCCAGCCTCCCCAGAGACACGGGAACCCGGGGCAACAGACAAACCCAGCCTCCCCAGAGACACGGGAACCCAGGGCAACAGACAAACCCAGCCTCCCCAGAGACACGGGAACCCGGGGCAACAGACAAACCCAGCCTCCCCAGAGACACGGGAACCCGGGGCAACAGACAAACCCAGCCTCCCCAGAGACACGGGAACCCGGGGCAACAGACAAACCCAGCCTCCCCAGAGACACGGGAACCCGGGGCAACATACAAACCCAGCCTCCCCAGAGACACGGGAACCCGGGGCAACATACAAACCCAGCCTCCCCAGAGACACGGGAACCGGGGGCAACAGACAAACCCAGCCTCCCAAGAGACACGGGAACCCGGGGCAACAGACAAACCCAGCCTCCCCAGAGACACTGTAACCCGGGGCAACAGACAAACCCAGCCTCCCCAGAGACATGGGAACCCGGGGTAACAGACAAACCCAGCCTCCCAGAGACACGGGAACCCGGGGTAACAGACAAACCCAGCCTCCCCAGAGACACGGGAACCCGGGGTAACAGACAAACCCAGCCTCCCCAGAGACACCGGGACCCGGGTCAACAGACAAACCCAGCCTCCCCAGAGACACGGGAACCGAGGGTAACGGACAAACCCAGCCTCCCCAGAGACACTGTAACCCGGGGCAACAGACAAACCCAGCCTCCCCAGAGACACTGGAACCCGGGGTAACAGACAAACCCAGCCTCCCCAGAGACACTGTAACCCGGGGCAACAGAGAAACCCAGCCTCCCCAGAGACACGGGAACCTGGGGTAACAGACAAACACAGCCTCCCCAGAGACACTGTAACCCGGGGCAACAGACAAACCCAGCCTCCCCAGAGACACGGGAACCGGGGCAACAGACAAACCCAGCCTCCCCAGAGACACGGGAACCCGGGGCAACAGACAAACCCAGCCTCCCCAGAGACACTGTAACCCGGGGCAACAGAGAAACCCAGCCTCCCCAGAGACACGGGAACCGGGGCAACAGACAAACCCAGCCTCCCCAGAGACACGGGAACCCGGGGTAACAGACAAACCCAGCCTCCCCAGAGACACGGGAACCCGGGGCAACAGACAAACCCAGCCTCCCGAGAGACACGGGAACCCGGTGTAACAGACAAACCCAGCCTCCCCAGAGACACGGGAACCCGGGGTAACAGACAAACCCAGCTTCCCCAGAGACACGGGAACCCGGGGCAACAGACAAACCCAGCCTCCCCAGAGACACGGGAACCCGGGGCAACAGACAAACCCAGCCTCCCAGAGACACGGGAACCCGGGGTAACAGACAAACCCAGCCTCCCCAGAGACACGGGAACCCGGGGTAACAGACAAACCCAGCCTCCCCAGAGACACCGGAACCCGGAGCAACAGACAAACCCAGCCTCCCCAGAGACACGGGAACCCGGGGTAACGGACAAACCCAGCCTCCCCAGAGACACTGTAACCCGGGGCAACAGACAAACCCAGCCTCCCCAGAGACACTGGAACCTGGGGTAACAGACAAACACAGCCTCCCCAGAGACACTGTAACCCGGGGCAACAGAGAAACCCAGCCTCCCCAGAGACACGGGAACCTGGGGTATCAGACAAACACAGCCTCCCCAGAGACACTGTAACCCGGGGCAACAGACAAACCCAGCCTCCCCAGAGACACGGGAACCGGGGCAACAGACAAACCCAGCCTCCCCAGAGACACGGGAACCCGGGGTTACAGACAAACCCAGCCTCCCCAGAGACACGGGAACCCGGGGCAACAGACAAACCCAGCCTCCCCAGAGACACGGGAACCCAGGGCAACAGACAAACCCAGCCTCCCCAGAGACACGGGAACCCGGGGCAACAGACAAACCCAGCCTCCCCAGAGACACGGGAACCCGGGGCAACAGACAAACCCAGCCTCCCCAGAGACACGGGAACCCGGGGCAACAGACAAACCCAGCCTCCCCAGAGACACGGGAACCCGGGGCAACATACAAACCCAGCCTCCCCAGAGACACGGGAACCCGGGGCAACATACAAACCCAGCCTCCCCAGAGACACGGGAACCGGGGGCAACAGACAAACCCAGCCTCCCAAGAGACACGGGAACCCGGGGCAACAGACAAACCCAGCCTCCCCAGAGACACTGTAACCCGGGGCAACAGACAAACCCAGCCTCCCCAGAGACACGGGAACCCGGGGTTACAGACAAACCCAGCCTCCCCAGAGACACGGGAACCCGGGGCAACAGACAAACCCAGCCTCCCCAGAGACACGGGAACCCGGGGTAACAGACAAACCCAGCCTCCCCAGAGACACGGGAACCCGGGGTAACAGACAAACCCAGCCTCCCCAGAGACACGGGAACCCGGGGCAACAGACAACCCAGCCTCCCCAGAGACACGGGAACCCGGGGCAACAGACAAACCCAGCCTCCCAGAGACACGGGAACCCGGGGTAACAGACAAACCCAGCCTCCCCAGAGACACGGGAACCCGGGGTAACAGACAAACCCAGCCTCCCCAGAGACACCGGAACCCGGAGCAACAGACAAACCCAGCCTCCCCAGAGACACTGTAACCCGGGGTAACGGACAAACCCAGCCTCCCCAGAGACACTGTAACCCGGGGCAACAGACAAACCCAGCCTCCCCAGAGACACTGTAACCCGGGGTAACAGACAAACCCAGCCTCCCCAGAGAGACTGTAACCCGGGGCAACAGAGAAACCCAGCCTCCCCAGAGACACGGGAACCTGGGGTAACAGACAAACACAGCCTCCCCAGAGACACTGTAACCCGGGGCAACAGACAAACCCAGTCTCCCCAGAGACACGGGAACCGGGGCAACAGACAAACCCAGCCTCCCCAGAGACACGGGAACCCGGGGTAACAGACAAACCCAGCCTCCCCAGAGACACGGGAACCCGGGGCAACAGACAAACCCAGCCTCCCCAGAGACACGGGAACCCGGGGTAACAGACAAACCCAGCCTCCCCAGAGACACCGGAACCCGGGGCAACAGACAAACCCAGCCTCCCCAGAGACACGGGAACCGAGGGTAACGGACAAACCCAGCCTCCCCAGAGACACTGTAACCCGGGGCAACAGACAAACCCAGCCTCCCCAGAGACACTGGAACCCGGGGTAACAGACAAACCCAGCCTCCCCAGAGACACTGTAACCCGGGGCAACAGAGAAACCCAGCCTCCCCAGAGACACGGGAACCTGGGGTAACAGACAAACACAGCCTCCCCAGAGACACTGTAACCCGGGGCAACAGACAAACCCAGCCTCCCCAGAGACACGGGAACCGGGGCAACAGACAAACCCAGCCTCCCCAGAGACACGGGAACCCGGGGTAACAGACAAACCCAGCCTCCCCAGAGACACGGGAACCCGGGGCAACAGACAAACCCAGCCTCCCCAGAGACACGGGAACCCGGGGTAACAGACAAACCCAGCCTCCCCAGAGACACGGGAACCCGGGGTAACAGACAAACCCAGCCTCCCCAGAGACACGGGAACCCGGGGCAACAGACAAACCCAGCCTCCCCAGAGACACGGGAACCCGGGGCAACAGACAAACCCAGCCTCCCAGAGACACGGGAACCCGGGGTAACAGACAAACCCAGCCTCCCCAGAGACACGGGAACCCGGGGTAACAGACAAACCCAGCCTCCCCAGAGACACCGGAACCCGGAGCAACAGACAAACCCAGCCTCCCCAGAGACACGGGAACCCGGGGTAACGGACAAACCCAGCCTCCCCAGAGACACTGTAACCCGGGGCAACAGACAAACCCAGCCTCCCCAGAGACACTGGAACCCTGGGTAACAGACAAACCCAGCCTCCCCAGAGACACTGTAACCCGGGGTAACACAGAAACCCAGCCTCCCCAGAGACACGGGAACCTGGGGTAACAGACAAACACAGCCTCCCCAGAGACACTGTAACCCGGGGCAACAGACAAACCCAGCCTCCCCAGAGACACGGGAACCGGGGCAACAGACAAACCCAGCCTCCCCAGAGACACGGGAACCCGGGGTAACAGACAAACCCAGCCTCCCCAGAGACACGGGAACCCGGGGCAACAGACAAACCCAGCCTCCCCAGAGACACGGGAACCCGGGGTAACAGACAAACCCAGCCTCCCCAGAGACACGGGAACCCGGGGTAACAGACAAACCCAGCCTCCCCAGAGACACGGGAACCCGGGGTAACAGACAAACCCAGCCTCCCCAGAGACACGGGAACCCGGGGCAACAGACAAACCCAGCCTCCCCAGAGACACGGGAACCCGGGGCAACAGACAAACCCAGCCTCCCCAGAGACACGGGAACCCGGGGCAACAGACAAACCCAGCCTCCCCAGAGACACGGGAACCCGGGGTAACAGACAAACCCAGCCTCCCCAGAGACACGGGAACCCGGGGTAATAGACAAACCCAGCCTCCCCAGAGACACGGGAACCCGGGGTAACAGACAAACCCAGCCTCCCCAGAGACACGGGAACCCGGGGTAACAGACAAACCCAGCCTCCCCAGAGACACCGGAACCCGGGGTAACAGACAAACCCAGCCTCCCCAGAGACACGGGAACCGGGGGCAACAGACAAACCCAGCCTCCCCAGAGACACGCGAACCCGGGGTAACAGACAAACCCAGCCTCCCCAGAGAGATGGGAACCGGGGGCAACAGACAAACCCAGCCTCCCCAGAGAAACGGGAACCCGGGGTAACAGACAAACCCAGCCTCCCCAGAGACACGGGAACCCGGGGTAACAGAGAAACTCAGCCTCCCCAGAGACACGGGAACCCGGGGTAACAGACAAACCCTGCCTCCCCAGAGACACGGGAACCCAGGGCAACAGACAAACCCAGCCTCCCCAGAGACACGGGAACCCGGGGCAACAGACAAACCCAGCCTCCCCAGAGACACGGGAACCCGGGGTAACAGAGAAACCCAGCCTCCCCAGAGACACGGGAACCCGGGGTAACAGAGAAACTCAGCCTCCCCAGAAACACTGTAACCCGGGGCAACAGACAAACCTAGCCTCCCCAGAGACACGGGAACCCGGGGCAACAGACAAACCCAGCCTCCCCAGAGACACTGTAACCCGGGGCAACAGACAAACCCAGCCTCCCCAGAGACACGGGAACCCGGGGTAACAGACAAATCCAGCCTCCCAGAGACACGGGAACCCGGGGTAACAGACAAACCCAGCCTCCCCAGAGACACGGGAACCCGGGGTAACAGACAAACCCAGCCTCCCCAGAGACACGGGAACCCGGGGTAACAGACAAACCCAGCCTCCCCAGAGACACCGGAACCCGGGGCAACAGACAAACCCAGCCTCCCCAGAGACACGGGAACCCGGGGTAACAGACAAACCCAGCCTCCCCAGAGACACCGGAACCCGGGGTAACGGACAAACCCAGCCTCCCCAGAGACACTGTAACCCGAGGCAACGGACAAACCCAGCCTCCCCAGAGACACTGTAACCCGGGGCAACAGAGAAACCCAGCCTCCCCAGAGACACGGGAACCCGGGGCAACATACAAACCCAGCCTCCCCAGAGACACGGGAACCCGGGGTAACAGACAAACCCAGCCTCCCCAGAGACACCGGAACCCGGAGCAACAGACAAACCCAGCCTCCCCAGAGACACGGGAACCCGGGGTAACGGACAAACCCAGCCTCCCCAGAGACACTGTAACCCGGGGCAACAGACAAACCCAGCCTCCCCAGAGACATGGGAACCCGGGGTAACAGACAAACCCAGCCTCCCAGAGACACGGGAACCCGGGGTAACAGACAAACCCAGCCTCCCCAGAGACACGGGAACCCGGGGTAACAGACAAACCCAGCCTCCCCAGAGACACCGGAACCCGGGGCAACAGACAAACCCAGCCTCCCCAGAGACACGGGAACCCGGGGTAACAGACAAACCCAGCCTCCCCAGAGACACTGTAACCCGGGGCAACAGAGAAACCCAGCCTCCCCAGAGACACGGGAACCGGGGCAACAGACAAACCCAGCCTCCCCAGAGACACGGGAACCCGGGGTAACAGACAAACCCAGCCTCCCCAGAGACACGGGAACCCGGGGCAACAGACAAACCCAGCCTCCCGAGAGACACGGGAACCCGGGGTAACAGACAAACCCAGCCTCCCCAGAGACACGGGAACCCGGGGTAACAGACAAACCCAGCTTCCCCAGAGACACGGGAACCCGGGGCAACAGACAAACCCAGCCTCCCCAGAGACACGGGAACCCGGGGCAACAGACAAACCCAGCCTCCCAGAGACACGGGAACCCGGGGTAACAGACAAACCCAGCCTCCCCAGAGACACGGGAACCCGGGGTAACAGACAAACCCAGCCTCCCCAGAGACACCGGAACCCGGAGCAACAGACAAACCCAGCCTCCCCAGAGACACGGGAACCCGGGGTAACGGACAAACCCAGCCTCCCCAGAGACACTGTAACCCGGGGCAACAGACAAACCCAGCCTCCCCAGAGACACTGGAACCCGGGGTAACAGACAAACCCAGCCTCCCCAGAGACACTGTAACCCGGGGCAACAGAGAAACCCAGCCTCCCCAGAGACACGGGAACCTGGGGTAACAGACAAACACAGCCTCCCCAGAGACACTGTAACCCGGGGCAACAGACAAACCCAGCCTCCCCAGAGACACGGGAACCGGGGCAACAGACAAACCCAGCCTCCCCAGAGACACGGGAACCCGGGGTTACAGACAAACCCAGCCTCCCCAGAGACACGGGAACCCGGGGCAACAGACAAACCCAGCCTCCCCAGAGACACGGGAACCCAGGGCAACAGACAAACCCAGCCTCCCCAGAGACACGGGAACCCGGGGCAACAGACAAACCCAGCCTCCCCAGAGACACGGGAACCCGGGGCAACAGACAAACCCAGCCTCCCCAGAGACACGGGAACCCGGGGCAACAGACAAACCCAGCCTCCCCAGAGACACGGGAACCCGGGGCAACATACAAACCCAGCCTCCCCAGAGACACGGGAACCCGGGGCAACATACAAACCCAGCCTCCCCAGAGACACGGGAACCGGGGGCAACAGACAAACCCAGCCTCCCAAGAGACACGGGAACCCGGGGCAACAGACAAACCCAGCCTCCCCAGAGACACTGTAACCCGGGGCAACAGACAAACCCAGCCTCCCCAGAGACATGGGAACCCGGGGTAACAGACAAACCCAGCCTCCCAGAGACACGGGAACCCGGGGTAACAGACAAACCCAGCCTCCCCAGAGACACGGGAACCCGGGGTAACAGACAAACCCAGCCTCCCCAGAGACACCGGAACCCGGGTCAACAGACAAACCCAGCCTCCCCAGAGACACGGGAACCGAGGGTAACGGACAAACCCAGCCTCCCCAGAGACACTGTAACCCGGGGCAACAGACAAACCCAGCCTCCCCAGAGACACTGGAACCCGGGGTAACAGACAAACCCAGCCTCCCCAGAGACACTGTAACCCGGGGCAACAGAGAAACCCAGCCTCCCCAGAGACACGGGAACCTGGGGTAACAGACAAACACAGCCTCCCCAGAGACACTGTAACCCGGGGCAACAGACAAACCCAGCCTCCCCAGAGACACGGGAACCGGGGCAACAGACAAACCCAGCCTCCCCAGAGACACGGGAACCCGGGGCAACAGACAAACCCAGCCTCCCCAGAGACACTGTAACCCGGGGCAACAGAGAAACCCAGCCTCCCCAGAGACACGGGAACCGGGGCAACAGACAAACCCAGCCTCCCCAGAGACACGGGAACCCGGGGTAACAGACAAACCCAGCCTCCCCAGAGACACGGGAACCCGGGGCAACAGACAAACCCAGCCTCCCGAGAGACACGGGAACCCGGGGTAACAGACAAACCCAGCCTCCCCAGAGACACGGGAACCCGGGGTAACAGACAAACCCAGCTTCCCCAGAGACACGGGAACCCGGGGCAACAGACAAACCCAGCCTCCCCAGAGACACGGGAACCCGGGGCAACAGACAAACCCAGCCTCCCAGAGACACGGGAACCCGGGGTAACAGACAAACCCAGCCTCCCCAGAGACACGGGAACCCGGGGTAACAGACAAACCCAGCCTCCCCAGAGACACCGGAACCCGGAGCAACAGACAAACCCAGCCTCCCCAGAGACACGGGAACCCGGGGTAACGGACAAACCCAGCCTCCCCAGAGACACTGTAACCCGGGGCAACAGACAAACCCAGCCTCCCCAGAGACACTGGAACCCGGGGTAACAGACAAACCCAGCCTCCCCAGAGACACTGTAACCCGGGGCAACAGAGAAACCCAGCCTCCCCAGAGACACGGGAACCTGGGGTAACAGACAAACACAGCCTCCCCAGAGACACTGTAACCCGGGGCAACAGACAAACCCAGCCTCCCCAGAGACACGGGAACCGGGGCAACAGACAAACCCAGCCTCCCCAGAGACACGGGAACCCGGGGTTACAGACAAACCCAGCCTCCCCAGAGACACGGGAACCCGGGGCAACAGACAAACCCAGCCTCCCCAGAGACACGGGAACCCAGGGCAACAGACAAACCCAGCCTCCCCAGAGACACGGGAACCCGGGGCAACAGACAAACCCAGCCTCCCCAGAGACACGGGAACCCGGGGCAACAGACAAACCCAGCCTCCCCAGAGACACGGGAACCCGGGGCAACAGACAAACCCAGCCTCCCCAGAGACACGGGAACCCGGGGCAACATACAAACCCAGCCTCCCCAGAGACACGGGAACCCGGGGCAACATACAAACCCAGCCTCCCCAGAGACACGGGAACCGGGGGCAACAGACAAACCCAGCCTCCCAAGAGACACGGGAACCCGGGGCAACAGACAAACCCAGCCTCCCCAGAGACACTGTAACCCGGGGCAACAGACAAACCCAGCCTCCCCAGAGACATGGGAACCCGGGGTAACAGACAAACCCAGCCTCCCAGAGACACGGGAACCCGGGGTAACAGACAAACCCAGCCTCCCCAGAGACACGGGAACCCGGGGTAACAGACAAACCCAGCCTCCCCAGAGACACCGGAACCCGGGTCAACAGACAAACCCAGCCTCCCCAGAGACACGGGAACCGAGGGTAACGGACAAACCCAGCCTCCCCAGAGACACTGTAACCCGGGGCAACAGACAAACCCAGCCTCCCCAGAGACACTGGAACCCGGGGTAACAGACAAACCCAGCCTCCCCAGAGACACTGTAACCCGGGGCAACAGAGAAACCCAGCCTCCCCAGAGACACGGGAACCTGGGGTAACAGACAAACACAGCCTCCCCAGAGACACTGTAACCCGGGGCAACAGACAAACCCAGCCTCCCCAGAGACACGGGAACCGGGGCAACAGACAAACCCAGCCTCCCCAGAGACACGGGAACCCGGGGTAACAGACAAACCCAGCCTCCCCAGAGACACGGGAACCCGGGGCAACAGACAAACCCAGCCTCCCCAGAGACACGGGAACCCGGGGTAACAGACAAACCCAGCCTCCCCAGAGACACGGGAACCCGGGGTAACAGACAAACCCAGCCTCCCCAGAGACACGGGAACCCGGGGCAACAGACAAACCCAGCCTCCCCAGAGACACGGGAACCCGGGGCAACAGACAAACCCAGCCTCCCAGAGACACGGGAACCCGGGGTAACAGACAAACCCAGCCTCCCCAGAGACACGGGAACCCGGGGTAACAGACAAACCCAGCCTCCCCAGAGACACCGGAACCCGGAGCAACAGACAAACCCAGCCTCCCCAGAGACACGGGAACCCGGGGTAACGGACAACCCAGCCTCCCCAGAGACACTGTAACCCGGGGCAACAGACAAACCCAGCCTCCCCAGAGACACTGGAACCCGGGGTAACAGACAAACCCAGCCTCCCCAGAGACACTGTAACCCGGGGCAACAGAGAAACCCAGCCTCCCCAGAGACACGGGAACCTGGGGTAACAGACAAACACAGCCTCCCCAGAGACACTGTAACCCGGGGCAACAGACAAACCCAGCCTCCCCAGAGACACGGGAACCGGGGCAACAGACAAACCCAGCCTCCCCAGAGACACGGGAACCCGGGGTAACAGACAAACCCAGCCTCCCCAGAGACACGGGAACCCGGGGCAACAGACAAACCCAGCCTCCCCAGAGACACGGGAACCCGGGGTAACAGACAAACCCAGCCTCCCCAGAGACACGGGAACCCGGGGTAACATACAAACCCAGCCTCCCCAGAGACACGGGAACCCGGGGCAACAGACAAACCCAGCCTCCCCAGAGACACGGGAACCCGGGGCAACAGACAAACCCAGCCTCCCCAGAGACACGGGAACCCGGGGCAACAGACAAACCCAGCCTCCCCAGAGACACGGGAACCCGGGGCAACAGACAAACCCAGCCTCCCCAGAGACACGGGAACCCGGGGTAACAGACAAACCCAGCCTCCCCAGAGACACGGGAACCCGGGGTAACAGACAAACCCAGCCTCCCCAGAGACACGGGAACCCGGGGTAACAGACAAACCCAGCCTCCCCAGAGACACGGGAACCCGGGGTAACAGACAAACCCAGCCTCCCCAGAGACACCGGAACCCGGGGTAACAGACAAACCCAGCCTCCCCAGAGACACGGGAACCGGGGGCAACAGACAAACCCAGCCTCCCCAGAGACACGCGAACCCGGGGTAACAGACAAACCCAGCCTCCCCAGAGAGATGGGAACCGGGGGCAACAGACAAACCCAGCCTCCCCAGAGAAACGGGAACCTGGGGTAACAGACAAACCCAGCCTCCCCAGAGACACGGGAACCCGGGGTAACAGAGAAACTCAGCCTCCCCAGAGACACGGGAACCCGGGGTAACAGACAAACCCTGCCTCCCCAGAGACACGGGAACCCAGGGCAACAGACAAACCCAGCCTCCCCAGAGACACGGGAACCCGGGGCAACAGACAAACCCAGCCTCCCCAGAGACACGGGAACCCGGGGTAACAGAGAAACCCAGCCTCCCCAGAGACACGGGAACCCGGGGTAACAGAGAAACTCAGCCTCCCCAGAAACACTGTAACCCGGGGCAACAGACAAACCTAGCCTCCCCAGAGACACGGGAACCCGGGGCAACAGACAAACCCAGCCTCCCCAGAGACACTGTAACCCGGGGCAACAGACAAACCCAGCCTCCCCAGAGACACGGGAACCCGGGGTAACAGACAAACCCAGCCTCCCAGAGACACGGGAACCCGGGGTAACAGACAAACCCAGCCTCCCCAGAGACACGGGAACCCGGGGTAACAGACAAACCCAGCCTCCCCAGAGACACGGGAACCCGGGGTAACAGACAAACCCAGCCTCCCCAGAGACACCGGAACCCGGGGCAACAGACAAACCCAGCCTCCCCAGAGACACGGGAACCCGGGGTAACAGACAAACCCAGCCTCCCCAGAGACACCGGAACCCGGGGTAACGGACAAACCCAGCCTCCCCAGAGACACTGTAACCCGAGGCAACGGACAAACCCAGCCTCCCCAGAGACACTGTAACCCGGGGCAACAGAGAAACCCAGCCTCCCCAGAGACACGGGAACCCGGGGCAACATACAAACCCAGCCTCCCCAGAGACACGGGAACCCGGGGTAACAGACAAACCCAGCCTCCCCAGAGACACCGGAACCCGGAGCAACAGACAAACCCAGCCTCCCCAGAGACACGGGAACCCGGGGTAACGGACAAACCCAGCCTCCCCAGAGACACTGTAACCCGGGGCAACAGACAAACCCAGCCTCCCCAGAGACATGGGAACCCGGGGTAACAGACAAACCCAGCCTCCCAGAGACACGGGAACCCGGGGTAACAGACAAACCCAGCCTCCCCAGAGACACGGGAACCCGGGGTAACAGACAAACCCAGCCTCCCCAGAGACACCGGAACCCGGGGCAACAGACAAACCCAGCCTCCCCAGAGACACGGGAACCCGGGGTAACAGACAAACCCAGCCTCCCCAGAGACACTGTAACCCGGGGCAACAGAGAAACCCAGCCTCCCCAGAGACACGGGAACCTGGGGTAACAGACAAACACAGCCTCCCCAGAGACACTGTAACCCGGGGCAACAGACAAACCCAGCCTCCCCAGAGACACGGGAACCGGGGCAACAGACAAACCCAGCCTCCCCAGAGACACGGGAACCCGGGGTAACAGACAAACCCAGCCTCCCCAGAGACACGGGAACCCGGGGCAACAGACAAACCCAGCCTCCCCAGAGACACGGGAACCCGGGGTAACAGACAAACCCAGCCTCCCCAGAGACACGGGAACCCGGGGTAACAGACAAACCCAGCCTCCCCAGAGACACGGGAACCCGGGGCAACAGACAAACCCAGCCTCCCCAGAGACACGGGAACCCGGGGCAACAGACAAACCCAGCCTCCCAGAGACACGGGAACCCGGGGTAACAGACAAACCCAGCCTCCCCAGAGACACGGGAACCCGGGGTAACAGACAAACCCAGCCTCCCCAGAGACACCGGAACCCGGAGCAACAGACAAACCCAGCCTCCCCAGAGACACGGGAACCCGGGGTAACGGACAAACCCAGCCTCCCCAGAGACACTGTAACCCGGGGCAACAGACAAACCCAGCCTCCCCAGAGACACTGGAACCCGGGGTAACAGACAAACCCAGCCTCCCCAGAGACACTGTAACCCGGGGCAACAGAGAAACCCAGCCTCCCCAGAGACACGGGAACCTGGGGTAACAGACAAACACAGCCTCCCCAGAGACACTGTAACCCGGGGCAACAGACAAACCCAGTCTCCCCAGAGACACGGGAACCGGGGCAACAGACAAACCCAGCCTCCCCAGAGACACGGGAACCCGGGGTAACAGACAAACCCAGCCTCCCCAGAGACACGGGAACCCGGGGCAACAGACAAACCCAGCCTCCCCAGAGACACGGGAACCCGGGGTAACAGACAAACCCAGCCTCCCCAGAGACACGGGAACCCGGGGTAACAGACAAACCCAGCCTCCCCAGAGACAAGGGAACCCGGGGCAACAGACAAACCCAGCCTCCCCAGAGACACGGGAACCCGGGGCAACAGACAAACCCAGCCTCCCCAGAGACACGGGAACCCGGGGCAACAGACAAACCCAGCCTCCCCAGAGACACGGGAACCCGGGGCAACAGACAAACCCAGCCTCCCCAGAGACACGGGAACCCGGGGTAACAGACAAACCCAGCCTCCCCAGAGACACGGGAACCCGGGGTAACAGACAAACCCAGCCTCCCCAGAGACACGGGAACCCGGGGTAACAGACAAACCCAGCCTCCCCAGAGACACGGGAACCCGGGGTAACAGACAAACCCAGCCTCCCCAGAGAGATGGGAACCGGGGGCAACAGACAAACCCAGCCTCCCCAGAGAAACGGGAACCCGGGGTAACAGACAAACCCAGCCTCCCCAGAGACACGGGAACCCGGGGTAACAGAGAAACTCAGCCTCCCCAGAGACACGGGAACCCGGGGTAACAGACAAACCCTGCCTCCCCAGAGACACGGGAACCCAGGGCAACAGACAAACCCAGCCTCCCCAGAGACACGGGAACCCGGGGCAACAGACAAACCCAGCCTCCCCAGAGACACGGGAACCCGGGGTAACAGAGAAACCCAGCCTCCCCAGAGACACGGGAACCCGGGGTAACAGAGAAACTCAGCCTCCCCAGAAACACTGTAACCCGGGGCAACAGACAAACCCAGCCTCCCCAGAGACACAGGAACCCAGGGCAACAGACAAACCCAGCCTCCCCAGAGACACGGGAACCCGGGGCAACAGACAAACCCAGCCTCCCCAGAGACACTGTAACCCGGGGCAACAGACAAACCCAGCCTCCCCAGAGACACGGGAACCCGGGGTAACAGACAAACCCAGCCTCCCAGAGACACGGGAACCCGGGGTAACAGACAAACCCAGCCTCCCCAGAGACACGGGAACCCGGGGTAACAGACAAACCCAGCCTCCCCAGAGACACGGGAACCCGGGGTAACAGACAAACCCAGCCTCCCCAGAGACACCGGAACCCGGGGCAACAGACAAACCCAGCCTCCCCAGAGACACGGGAACCCGGGGTAACGGACAAACCCAGCCTCCCCAGAGACACTGTAACCCGGGGCAACAGACAAACCCAGCCTCCCCAGAGACACTGGAACCCGGGGTAACAGACAAACCCAGCCTCCCCAGAGACACTGTAACCCGGGGCAACAGAGAAACCCAGCCTCCCCAGAGACACGGGAACCCGGGGTAACAGACAAACACAGCCTCCCCAGAGACACTGTAACCTGGGGCAACAGACAAACCCAGCCTCCCCAGAGACACGGGAACCCGGGGCAACAGACAAACCCAGCCTCCCCAGAGACACGGGAACCCGGGGTAACAGACAAACCCAGCCTCCCCAGAGACACGGGAACCCGGGGTAACAGACAAACCCAGCCTCCCCAGAGACACGGGAACCCAGGGTAACAGACAAACCCAGCCTCCCCAGAGACACCGGAACCCGGGGTAACAGACAAACCCAGCCTCCCCAGAGACACCGGAACCCGGGGTAACAGTCAAACCCAGCCTCCCCAGAGACACGGGTACCCGGGGTAACAGACAAACCCAGCCTCCCCAGAGACACGGGAGACACCGTAACCTGGGGCAATAGACAAACCCAGCCTCCCCAGAGACACGGGAACCCGGGGCAACAGACAAACCCAGCCTCCCCAGAGATACGGGAACCCGGGGCAACAGACAAACCCAGCCTCCCCAGAGACATGGGAACCGGGGGCAACAGACAAACCCAGCCTCCCCAGAGACACGGGAACCCGGAGCAACAGACAAACCCAGCCTCCCCAGAGACATGGGAACCGGGGGCAACAGACAAACCCAGCCTCCCTAAAGACACGGGAACCCGGGGCAACAGACAAACCCAGCCTCCCCAGAGACACGGGAACCCGGGGCAACAGACAAACCCAGCCTCCCCAGAGACATGGGAACCGGGGGCAACAGACAAACCCAGCCTCCCCAGAGACACGGGAACCCGGGGCAACAGACAAACCCAGCCTCCCCAGAGACATGGGAACCGGGGGCAACAGACAAACCCAGCCTCCCTAAAGACACGGGAACCTGGGGCAACAGACAAACCCAGCCTCCCCAGAGACACGGGAACCCGGGGCAACAGACAAACCCAGCCTCCCCAGAGGCACGGGAACCCGGGGCAACAGACAAACCCAGCCTCCCCAGAGACATGGGAACCGGGGGCAACAGACAAACCCAGCCTCCCTAAAGACACGGGAACCCGGGGCAACAGACAAACCCAGCCTCCCCAGAGACACGGGAACCCGGGGCAACAGACAAACCCAGCCTCCCTGGAGACACGGGAACCCTGGGCAACAGACAAACCCAGCCTCCCCAGAGACACAGGAACCCGGGGCAATAACTCCCGTTCCCCGGCGGGTTTGGTGTCCCCCAGCCCCCGTTGCCTCTACGGGTATTAGTTGATGTGCAACAGCACCAGGTAAAACGGGGCATCTCGCAAGGATGCATTCTGACAAAAGTCTGCACAGGATGGTTTTGCGTTTAAACCTGCTGACTCACTATCTTTTCCTGCTGGGTATTCTAAGTCATTACTCTTTTCGCACTATTTATTTATTTGCAACTTATCTTGCACTGCTCCCGCGGAAAAAAAAAACAAAAGAAGAGCTGGTTTTACACCACTTGTCAGTGATACCTGAAAAACGGCAGATGGAGTTTAATGCTGATAGGTGTGAGGTGCTACATTTTGGTAGGAATAATCCAAATAGGACATACATGGTAAATGGTAGGGCATTGAGGAATGCAGTAGAACAGAGTGATCTAGGAATAACGGTGCATAGTTCCCTGAAGGTGGAATCTCATGTGGATAGGGTGGTGAAGAAAGCTTTTGGTATGCTGGCCTTTATAAATCAGAGCATTGAGTACAGGAGTTGGGATGTAATGTTAAAATTGTACAAGGCATTGGTAAGGCCGAATTTGGAGTATTGTGTACAGTTCTGGTCACCGAATTATGGGAAAGATGTCAACAAAATAGAGAGAGTACAGAGGAGATTTACTAGAATGTTACCTGGGTTTCAGCACCTAAATTACAGAGAAAGGTTGAACAAGTTAGGTCTTTATTCTTTGGAGCAGAGAAGGTTGAGGGGGAACTTGATAGAAGTATTTAAAATTATGAGGGGGATAGATAGAGTTGACGTGGATAGGCTTTTTCCATTGAGAGTAGGGGAGATTCAAACAAGAGGGCATGAGTTGAAAGTTAAGAGGCAAAAGATTAGGGGTAACACGAGGGGAAACTTCTTTACTCAGAGAGTGGTTGCTGTGTGGAACGAGCTTCTAGTAGAAGTGGTAGAGGCAGGTTCGGTATTGTCATTTAAAGTAAAATTGGACAGGTATATGGACAGGAAAGGAATGGAGGGTTATGGGCTGAGTGCGGGTCAGTGGGACTAGGTGAGAGTAAGCGTTCGGCACGGACTAGAAGGGCCGAGATGGCCTGTTTCTGTGCTGTAATTGTTATGTATGTTCCTGTGTTAGAGGTGTGAGTGAGAGTAAGCGTTCGGCACGGACTGGAAGGGCCGAGATGGCCTGTTTCTGTGCTGTAATTGTTATATATGTTCCTGTGTTAGAGATGTGAGTGAGAGTAAGCGTTTGGCACGGACTGGAAGGGCCGAGATGGCCTGTTTCTGTGCTGTAATTGTTATGTATGTTCCTGTGTTAGTGTGATTGAGAGTAAGCGTTCGGCAGGGACTGGAAGGGCCGAGATGGCCTGTTTCTGTGCTGTAATTGTTATATATGTTCCTGTGTTAGAGATGTGAGTGAGAGTAAGCGTTCGGCACGGACTGGAAGGGCCGAGATGGCCTGTTTCTGTGCTGTAATTGTTATGTATGTTCCTGTGTTAGTGTGATTGAGAGTAAGCGTTCGGCACGGACTGGAAGGGCCGAGATGGCCTGTTTCTGTGCTGTAATTGTTATATATGTTCCTGTGTTAGAGGTGTGATTGAGAGTAAGCGTTCGGCACGGACTGGAAGGGCCGAGATGGCCTGTTTCTGTGCTGTAATGGTTATATGGTTATATTATATGTTCCTGTGTTAGAGATGTGAGTGAGAGTAAGCGTTTGGCACGGACTGGAAGGGCCGAGATGGCCTGTTTCTGTGCTGTAATTGTTATGTATGTTCCTGTGTTAGTGTGATTGAGAGTAAGCGTTCGGCACGGACTGGAAGGGCCGAGATGGCCTGTTTCTGTGCTGTAATTGTTATGTATGTTCCTGTGTTAGTGTGAGTGAGAGTAAGCGTTCGGCACGGACTGGAAGGGCCGAGATGGCCTGTTTCTGTGCTGTAATGGTTATATGGTTCTATCAAACCTGATTCTGATTCAGACAGGCGGTACCGACGGGCGCACCAGATTGGAAAGCAGTTTTCCCGTTTCAAAGATGGCGACCCCCGCGGCAAACGCCAGTATTAAAGACGGCGGCGTGCCGCAGGGTCACACGCCCCAGACGTCCGAGCAGTGAGAGCCAGCCGAAGGCGGAAGTGGAGTGGGGGAAGCAGATGGGCGGCGGACCGGGGACAGAGCGCAGGGAGAGGACTGGAAGATGGAGGCGGAGTGACGGGGGTTCAGGTAAGGGGCCGCTGTCTGGGGCATCTCGGTCGGCACTGTTGCCTCACCCAGTAAACACGGACAAAAAGAGGGCAGTGAGGATCCGTCTGTGAGGATTCTCTCTGCAGTTCAGTGCCCTGCAGTGTAAACGTGGGTCTGCTGATAAATGTCCTTATCTGTACGATAATGTCCTGGCAGAGAAGTTGGTAAATAAATATCCTTACCATAAATTAATTTAATTCTCTAAACATAATATGGAGGTAGCTGATATCATGGGGTAAACATTATGTGGACAATCCACATTCCCTCCTGTAAATTAAATTAATGTTCTAAACACAACGTGTATTATGTGGGCAGTTCTCTTTTGTAAACCGCTATACGGCTCTAAGCATAATGTATAATGTCAGGCAGTTGATAAAATATTTTCTCCTGTAAATTAATAAAATGCTCTTATCCCATTGTATAAATTGGAGACACCTGATAAATTTGCTCATCTTAATAACCTGCTTGAAGCAATTTATAATATGAGATGCACACTAAATAAATATTTTCCTCTATAAATTAATATAGTGCTGTAAGCATGGTGTGTAACTTGCAGGGAGCTGAGAAGAATTTTCCCGTGTGGTGGCAGGGTGGAGATGTATCTCTAGCAAAGGAAATGCAAGGTGTTATTTCGCACCCTTAGCCTGCAGGTCACCCTTGGGCAGGGTGTAACTGGATCAGGCTCCCGTGAAGCCACAGGAGCTGAGGGTGGGTGGTCATACGAGCACCTGGTGCGTATCACAAGTTCTGTTTATATGACCACTGCCACCAGGCAGGCAATATTGATGATGGCTGGGATCACCTGTCTTGTAAAGACACTGCCCAGAAGAAGGCAATGGCAAAGCACTTGTGTAGAAAATTTTGCCAAGAACAATCTTGGTTTTGGAAAGGCCACGATCACCCGTGTCATCAACTTGGCACATAGTGAACAAATTAAATTAATATAATGTATCATGTAGGAGCAACTGATTAAATAAATATTCTCCCCTGTAAGATGATAAAATTCTTTTTGCACAGTGTATAACGTGGAGAACGCTGATAAATGTGCTTATCTATAAATGTCATAAATTAGTGTCATAAATTAAGCATAATTTACAATATGTGGCAGATGCTAAATAAATATTCTCTCTAAGCTAATGTAATGTGCTAAACACTGTAAAATCATGAGGCCAAAGTACACCATTCCGCCCATCGAGTCTGCCCCACTATTCCATCATGGCTGATTCATTCATTCACCTATCAAGTCTGCCCCACTATTCCATCATGGCTGATTCATTCATCCATCCATCGAGTCTGCCCCACTATTCCATCATGGCTGATTCATTCATCCATCCATCGAGTCTGCCCCACTATTCCATCATGGCTGATTCATTCATCCATCCATCGAGTCTGCCCCACTATTCCATCATGGCTGATTCATTCATCCATCCATCGAGTCTGCCCCACTATTCCATCATGGCTGATTCATTCATCCATCCATCGAGTCTGCCCCACTATTCCATCATGGCTGATTCATTCATCCATCCATCGAGTCTGCCCCACTATTCCATCATGGCTGATTCATTCATCCATCCATCGAGTCTGCCCCACTATTCCATCATGGCTGATTCATTCATCCATCCATCGAGTCTGCCCCACTATTCCATCATGGCTGATTCATTCATCCATCCATCGAGTCTGCCCCACTATTCCATCATGGCTGATTCATTCATCCATCCATCGAGTCTGCCCCACTATTCCATCATGGCTGATTCATTCATCCATCCATCGAGTCTGCCCCACTATTCCATCATGGCTGATTCATTCATCCATCCATCGAGTCTGCCCCACTATTCCATCATGGCTGATTCATTCATCCATCCATCGAGTCTGCCCCACTATTCCATCATGGCTGATTCATTCATCCATCCATCGAGTCTGCCCCACTATTCCATCATGGCAGATTCATTCTTCTGCTTTCCTTTGTCCTTACCCAATGACTTGGCCTCCACATCTTCATCATTCTTTTGGCTAAAGAAATTCTTTCTCGCCTCTGCTTCTCTTCTGAAACTATGCCCACAGGTCCTGGACTCTCCCACTATAGGAAACATCCTCTCCTCGTCCACTCTGTCTAGGCCCTTTCCATATTAAATAGATTTAAAAGAGAACCCCCGTCACTTTTCTAAACTCTGGAGTATAGGCCCATTACCATCAAATGGTCCGCCTATGTTAACCCTTTCACTCCCAGGATCATTCTTTTAAACCTCTTCTGGACCCTTTCCAGTGGCAGCATAAGGGGACCAAAACTGCTCTCAATGCTCAAAGTAAAGCCTCAGCTTACATCCTTGCTTTTATATTCTAGTCCTCTCACAATGAATGCCAACATCACATTTGGCTTCCTCACCGCTGACTCAACCTGCAAGTTAACCTTTAGGGAATCCTGCACAAAGACTCCCAAGTCCCCTTTTGTATCTTAATACATGATGTTTGGTGGGGGGGGGGGTGTTCAGCTGGTCAAATTCCAACTGGAGGGATGGGTGCTAACTGGTAACATAGTTCTGATCTGTAACCTAATATACAGCCATAAAACAGTGTGTACGTGAATGTCAGTGACAAATGATTATGCATGTCTTCACAGCTACATAATAACAATCCAATGTAAGAGGAAGGAGCTGGGCATAGTACTGATGATAATTATTAATCTCTATAATTTTATATAGTATTAATATTCAAATATATTCCATTTTAATGTAACACTGCTGTATTACTGGATCAGAAACAAGTTCACTATCACTGGCATATCTTGTGAAATGCGTTGTTTGAGCCATCAGTACTGTGCTGTGCAGTACATCGCATCAATATTACAGTAAGAAAAATATACAGTACAGACGCACCCTTGGAAAAGTACTCATCCCCGTTTGCTCACCCCTCATAGCCATTACAACCAGTAGTCTGTGGATAAGTCTCTATTAGCTTTGCACAACATGATGGACCAAGATTTGCTCATTCCTCCCGGCTCAAGCTGAGCCAGGTCAGTCGGGGAGTGGTTCTGGATGGCTGTCTTGGGGTCTTGCCGGAGATGTTCGATTGGGTTAAGGTCAGGACCCTGACTGGGCCAGCCAGGGATTATTCTTCATCTGAAGCCACTGAAAGAAGTCATCTCCTCGCCCATAAGGACTTTGCAAAACGTCACTTAGAAAACACTGTGAAGATGTGGAAGAAGGTCTTGTGGTCGGATAAGACTAAAGTGGAACATTTTGGCCTCAACACCAAGCAGTATGAGTGATGTAAATCTAATACTGCACACCAGCCAGGTAACACCATCCCTACCGTAATGTAGCATTGTGCTATGGGGATGCTTTTCAGCAGCAGGGACCGGAAACCTGGTCAGGATTGGTGGGAAAGCGAATGCAGCTGAACACAGAGAGATCTGGGTTAGAAACCCGCTGGCCTCTGCTGGAAAGCCCAAAATGGGGAGGAAGTTCCTCTCTCAGCAGAACAACAACCGAAAGCACACTGCCAGAGCAGCTGAACACTTTAACGGGGGTGGGGGGACCATTCAGAAAGCTAACGGTAGAGGGGTAGAAGCTGTTTCTTAAGTGTTGGGTGTGTGTCTTCAGGTTCTTGTACCTCTGCTGTGATGGTAGTAATGAGAAGAGGGCATGTCCCTTGGTGCTGGGGCCCCTGCCCCTGAAATGATGTGTGCTGTCTTTTGAAGATGCCCCTGATGCTGGGGTGGGTGCCCATGTCCGAGTGGGCTGGGTTTGCAAAGTCCTGCGGCTTTCCCTGATCCCCTGCGGTGGCTCCTGTGTACGACACAGTGACGTAACCAGTCAGAATGCTCTCCAAGGCACACCGGTAGAAATCTGCTCGAGTTAGACCAAGTCCTCAATCTCCGAATGAGATATAGCTCCTGGCAAACCTTCTGTGTCACTGCATCTATATGCTGGGCGCAGGATAGATCTTTAGAGATGGTGACACCCAGGAACTTGGAACTGCTCCCCTTTCCTACTACTGAAACCTCGACGAGGACTGGTGTCTCTGTCCCTCCTAGAATCCACAGTCAAAATCTGGATAAGTGCTTTTTTAGCAGAGGGTCAATGGGCATAGTTTGGTTGTTGATGCGTAAATGTTCTTTTAAATTGCATTTGATAGGATAATAAATAAACACTGAGGTCATTGTAAACGACTTAAAAAGGCTACACGGTTTAAAATTGCCAATGTGAGAAACGAGGGAGTATTAGTGAATAGTCTTGTGATTGGAGGGAAACACACAGTGATGTTGCTGGGGGTCGATCTCGGGACCACGGCAGGTTTGAATTTATACTAAATGTCCTCTTCGAGGTCCACCTGCTCGTTAATGCAGATACCTAATCAGCCAATCACGTGGCAGCAACTCAGCGTCTAAAAGCATGCAGACACGGTCAAGAGGTTCACTTGTTCAGACCAAACGGAAGAAATGTGACCCAAGTGGCTTTGGCCGTGGAATGATTGTTGGTGCCAGACAGGGTGGTTTGAGTATCTAAGAAATTGCTGATCTCCTGGGATTTTGACTCACAACAATCTCTAGAGTTTACAAAGAATGGTGCATAAATCAAAGAACAACAATCCAGTGAGCGGCTGTCCTGTAGGCGAAACGCCTCGTTAATGAGAGAGGCCAGACAGGAGGGTGACAGTAACTGCGTTACAACAGCACTGTGCGGAAGAGCATCTCTGAACAGAGCACATTGAAGTGGATGGGTCACAGCAACAGAAGAGCATGGGCGTTCACTCGGTGGGCTCTGTGTTGGGTTCAGGAGCTGCCTAACAGAATTGCCACTGAGAACTCATTAACGGTGTGTGAGTGCATAATTATAAAGTCTGTAGATAACCTGGGAATGGTGACAAGGGACTGAGGAAGGCTGTGGAAATGGACAAACTTGACAGCAGTTTAAATGGTGCACCTTTACCGGTGGAATGTGACGGGGCTGCGATGACTAGCGGTTTCAGTTTGAGCAGAGATCTGGGGGTCTAGCTTTATAAGGCGGCTGGTTGAGGCCCGCGGTTACTGTGGTGCTGTGTGGTGAAGCAGACTGATTTAACAGGATGACTTAATGGGACAAGAGGCCCATCCAATGATAACTTCCAAAGGAGAGTCGAACTTGGAGAAGGGGGATTTAAGAAGCGGGTTTTTCATGAGCCTCCCTGGAAGTGGGACAAGTGGATCCTTTCTGTAAGGAGCCAATTGTTACAAGAATTGCCCCTCGTAATGATGATCAGGGAGGCACAGAGAATACCTTTATTGTCTCAACGGAAGAACACATGAACTTGTACAACCAACTGAGTTTTCCTGACCTTCCATGAACAGAAGGAGTTTCTGCTGCTGGCCACTTGTTCCTCGTAGTCCCGTTTCGAATCTCCACGTCTGTGGCGTCCTCCTCATCAACAATACTTCTCATGTTGCTGTAGAGTCATCACTGCCTGAATGTGAAAATCCTTGCTTTTATATTCATTTCCTACCATTACGGTGCAGTGTCACTGGCTGCAGGTCATATGCCTGTCCTTTTACACCTTTTTATTGGCTCTGCTCCAGGCTAGCATCCATTTATTGCCCTCTTCCCAGCAAGTGGCCGTCGGTCTTCTAGATCAGCAACCAGCTTGGATCATGCAGAGCAGACTCAGACCCCAACGGTCACGAACCTGCTTGTTATATCCAACCAAAGAGCACCTCACGAATATCTTATTTGGAAATAATCGCTAGCTCAGCTGATTGCCTGAGGCATCATTGTGTCGACTTTTAAAAAAAACGGAGTGACTTTAACTCACAAAATGGAGAAGACCGTCTCTTCATAAAATGGCAGTCTTCACCTCCTCCCTCACAATAAGAACAAAGGCAATTGTTCTGTCTGCTTCCACCGTCCTTGATTCATTCGTATTCACTGTAGACTCGTTCTTTCTGGCCAACACAATGCAACCATGAAGGCCCAGTGGGATTCCTTCTCCTTCTCCCACAAGCTCTCTAAACTAACGGACACATCCTTCAAACACCACAGTTGGTGCTGCACCTGAGGGAAGATGTGGCTGGGGAGGGAGGGGTGATGTTGGTTCCGTTATGATGTGGTTGCTTATGGATGAGGGTGGTCTCGCTGAAACCTATCGAATATTGAAAGACCCGGATGGAATAGATGTGGAGAGGATGTTTCCTATAGAGGAAAAATCTAGGACCAGAGGGCACCGCCTCAGAATACAAGGACATTCCTTTGGAGCAGAAATGAGAAGAAATTTCTTGAGCCAAGAATACGGGGAATCTGTGGAATTCATTACCACAAATGGCTGTGGAGGTTAAGTCATTTAAGGTGCAGGTTGATAAGTTCTTGATTAGTCAGGGCATCGGAGGTTACAGAGAGATCTGTCCAGGTTCTGGACAGCCATTTCATTATGAGCAACAGTTTCTGGCACTTCCTCAACCCCGGTACAGGCACTTTGTTCTGGCAGGTTTCTGTTCATTTCAACACTGGAGACTGCATCAGCATAGACCAGCATAGCCTATGGATGCATGCTGGATTGCTGCCTGCTTTTGGGCTGTAATCTTGATGAGACAGCTTCAGAACGTCTACCAACATCTTCAGAACTAAACGACTTCTGCCCAGTGACACTGACGCCAGTCATCATGAAGTGCTTTGAATGGCTGGAAATGGCACTTCAATTCACGTTCAATTGTCATTATGAATACTGATGAACACAGGGAAACGAGACGGGTACTCTGGGGCCAGTAGTCACACACAAGAACCCATTCATGGAATAAAAGTGCTGACACTCCCCCACGACACTACGACTTGATGCCCAGTTCCGGCACGTACAAGTTGTCAAATCCGTAGAGAATATTAGTAAACTACAATGATTCACAATATGCATTCATTCATTCTGTAACGTTGGACACTCGCCAATATACTTACCAACAGAATGGCTCTATAACAGATATCACAGCATCTGTCACGCACCTATGAGACAAGGACACTTCTGTCAGACGTTGTTTCTGGATTTCAGTTCAGTGTTTAATGCTTGTCCCACAGATCCTGGTGGAAAAACTACTCCTTGGTACAAATACACCCCTGTACTGGGTGTTGGACTTCCTAACCAGCACACCTCCGATAGTCCGGATGCAAAACAGCTCCTCGCTCCCCATCGTCCCCAACTCGAGTGCTCCCCGGGGCTGCTCACCCTTGTCTGCATACCCACACACCCGGGTAATCACATGGCCAAGTTTGCCGATAACACGACAGTGGTGGGGCTCACTCACAGTCCACGACGAGATGTCCCGCACAGAGGAGGCGGAAGGGCTCGAGTGACAAGTATTTCGCTTTTCTTTACACTTGTGTACAGAAATCTGCACCAAAGAATCGAGGATTTTAACCGTAGTATACGGTTTAATGGCAGTAAAGGATTATGGAGTAAAGGTGCCAGGAAGATCACATCTTCCTCAGAGTCAGCAAAATTCAGAAGATAGTTATCAGCTTCAGGAGAACTCGTACCACTCACCTTTGGCAGTGTAACAGTGCAAACTGTGAACAGTTTCAAACTCTTGGGAGTGCACCTCACACGCAACCTCTCGTGGTCTCAGAACACGTCCTCTGCAGTCAAGAAAGCTCACCATTGCCTCTTTCCTCTCTGAGGAGGCTGGAGAGAGCTGGACTTTACCCGTCCATACTCCCGCCGTTCGATGCTGTATCACTGCGTGTTACGGAACCTGCACTGCGGACAGGAGGGCCCTACCGTGGGTAGTCAAAACTGCCCAATGCAGCAAGGACAAAGGTGCTAGAAATGGGCCAGTAACATCGTGAGGGATCCCACCCACCCTGCTGGCAGATAGTTTGACCACTCCCAGAATATCTATGCCAAACTCAGAAACAAGCAGCAAGGCTGATCAACACCTCCATACCCATAACCCCAACCAGTACTACTTTATCATTTCCTGTCGCCTTAAGTACAAACACTCCTCAGCCTAGAGTCACCTTATGGAGATATAATCAATCTGTGTGTACGTTATGTATTTATACTTCTGTGTTTTTTTTGAAATTGTTATGTTATTGTGTTTTCTTTGTGCTGCATTTGATCCAGAGTAACAATTATTTCAATCTCCCTTACCCTCGTGTACAGGAAATTACATTGAACAGTCTCGAATCTCAAACGTACTATATGGTTTAATGGGAGTAAAGGATTATGCTGGTTTATGGCAGACTTCTGTGTGTAATTGTGCAAGTGAGCCTGAGCAGGGATGAAATGACCTAGTGCATTTTCCAGCAGGAATTCATGCCAGTGTTCCTAATAGTTTTATTGATCCCACAAGCTGAGAGTGCATTATACAGCCCTGTAATTGTCAGTCTTTTTCCAAGGGGAGGACAGTCTAAATCTAGAGGGCACAGGTTGAAGGTCAGAGGGAAAGCTGATCTGAGGGGCATTACATGGATGAGTGGGCAGATTTTCAGATGATACAGAGTTTGGTGTTGTGGATTGTGTGGAAGATCGGGAAAGGATACAGTGGGATGTCGATGAGTTGCAGATATGGGGGGGAGAAATGGCAGCTGGAGTTAAGTGTGAAGTTGTGTACTTCCTGAGTTGAACTAGTACACTGTTAATGGCAAAGCCTTAACAGCGCTGATGTACAGTGCTTGGAGCCTGTGGTCCAAGGTTCAAGATCGTTTATTGTCATTCTTGAATATAAAGGAGAGCAAATTGATTGTTGCTCTAGAGCTGATGCAGCGGAAAGAAAACACAATATGCATAAAGAATACAAAAAAAATCACACAATCCCGTGAAAACCCAGCTAGCAGAAGTCTTTTGGACCGCTTTAATATCTGTCTGAAACAGTCCACTGTCCCTCAGGCTTCAGGGCAGCCTCTGTCAGTCTGGTGTCCAAAAGAGTGACAGTAACTGGACTAAATGATCACAGCCCAGAGGCATGAAGTGCTTTGAGTGACTGGTAATGATTTGTACAAAATCCCACCTTCCAGCTACATTGGACATTATCCAGTTCGACTCCACCCTGTTCCACTGGGAGACAATGCTTTGTATGCCAGGATGTTATTCATCAATTTCAGCTCGGTGTTTAACACCATCAGCCCTCGGAGCCGGTGGATGCGCTGTCCTCGTTGGGACTCAACACCCCTCTCTGTAACGGGATCTTGGATTTCTTGATGGTAAAACCCCAGTCAGTCCAAGTTGTCGGCAACATCCCAAGCTCCAGCTCACTGAGCACTGGTGCCTCCGCCAGGGCTGCGTGCTCATCCCGCCGCTGTTCACACTGCCGACTCACAGCCACATCGAGCTGAAACCCCATCATCAAGTTCACTGATGGTCCAACAGTGCTCGGCCTCATCAGCAACGACGACGAGTGGGCATGCAGAGAGGAGGTAGAGAGGCTTGTCAGACAACAGTCTCAAATGACAGAAGAGATGATTGTGGACTTCAGGAAGGCACAGATTGATCTCTCTCCATTGCACAGCAATGACTGCCCTGCAGAGAGTGAAGAGCACCAAGTCCCTGGGTCTGCACGTACGGATGATCTAACCTGGACCTACTACACCCCCTCACTAGTCGAGAAGACCCAGCAGCGTCTACGTATTTTGAGGAGATCGAGGCATGTGAGGCTTCCTGCCCTCATTCTAACAATTTTATACAGGAGCATCATCTTAAGTGTCCCGTCTGGCTGCATCATTGTGTAGTACAGAAGCTGCAAGCGATCAGACAGCAAAACCCACGAGAGGACAGTGAAAACTGACGGGGGACATTTGCCGAAGGCACTGCAGACGAACGGCCCAAAGTATTGTTCTGGCGCCCTACCACCCACAATCACTTTGACCCACTGCCATCAGGAAGGAGGTACAGGAGCATCAGGACTAGGACTGCTAGACTGGGTAACAGCTTCTTTCCTCAAGCTGTGAGACTAATGAATACCCTGCCATCACCAGGACAGCCAGCTGTTTACTGTCTGCATGTGCCGCGCATTCGATGCATTTTTGTGTTCTATTGCGGTAATTAATTTATGGTAATGTTTTGTGATGAGGCCCTCCATTGGTTGGGGTCGACCATAGATGCTGCGTCCTAGCTGTCATCCACAAGCCTGTGCGTTGGTTTACATGCTGTGCGTGATATTTGTTAGATGACCATAAATTTCAACTTGACAATGTACAAGCAGCTGTTACAGAGTGGTGCTAGAAAGTTCCCTGTAGAATTTTCTCTCTTTCCCTGTGATCCCTGTAGAATTTTCTCTCTTTCTGCATAAATATGAGCTAAAATGTGGTCAAATGTTCATGCAAGTCCTAAAACTAGATAAAGAGAAATTAATTAAATAATATACAAACTATTGTGCTTGTTCATTTATTTATTGAGGAAAAATGATCCAATAATCATGTATTTGTTGGAAAAAGTATGTGACCCACAGGGGTAGTGCCTTCTACAAAGGATATTTGGAGTCGGGTGTTCTAATCAATGAGATTGGAGGTGTGGGTTGTAGAGTTGTCCTGCCTTATAGTAAAAAAAACACACAAAGGCAAAGCCTGCTCTTCTCAAGAAAGATCTATTTATGTGCACCATGCCTTGATCAAAACAACTTTCAGAGGACCTTCGAAGAATTGTAGAGATGTATGAAGCTGGAAAAGGCTACAAAAGCATTTCTAAAGAGCTGAGTGTTCATCAGTCCACAGTGAGAGTAATTGTCTACAAATGGAGGAAACTGTCACTGCTCTCCCTAGGAGCAGGCATTCTGCAAAGATCACACCAGTGCTGAAAGAGGTGAAAAAGAACCCAATGTTAACAGCAAATAGACCTGCAGAAATCTCTAGAACTTGCTGAAGTCTCTGCTCGTGTCCACAGTAAGAAAATCACTGAACAACGATGGTGTTCATGGAAGGACACCACGGAGGAAACTACTGCTCTCCAAAAAAAAGCATTACTGCATGTCTCAAGTTTACACAAGAGCACCTGGATGTCCTACAATGCTTCCGGGACAATGTTCTGTAGACAGATGAGAGAGAATTTGAACTTTCTGGCAGATATGCACATTGCTATGTTTGGAGGGAAGGGTGGGGGGGGGGACTGCACTCCAACAGCAGAATCTCATCCCAACTGTGAGGCATGGTGGAAGGAGCATTGTGGCTTGGGGAATGTGGGGGGGACTGCACACCAACAGCAGAACCTCATCCCAACTGTGAGGCATGGTGGAAGGAGCATTGTGGCTTGGGGCTGCTTTGCGTCTGGACCTGGACAGCTTGAGGGAACAATTAATTCAAAATTGTTTCAAGACATTTTACAGGAGAACGCCAGGGTAGCGATCCATCACCTGAAGCTCAATAGAAATTGGATAATGCAACAAGACAATGATCTGAAAGGCAAGAGTAAATCAACAGAACGGTTTAAAAAGGAGAAAATGTGTGTTTTGGAATGTCTGACTCAAAGTCCTGACCTTAATCCCATAGAAATGTTGTGGAAGGACCTGAAGCAAGCAGTTCATGCAAAGAGGCCCACCAAGATCCCAGAGTTGAAGCAGTTTTGTAAGGAGGAATGGCCTAAAATTCCTCCAAGCCGATGTGCTGGACTGATCAACGGTTACCAGAAACTTTTGGTTGATCTTGTTGCAATATCACCTCAGTTACTGAAAGCAAAAGTTCACATACGTCCTTCAACAAATACACGTAATGTTGGATCATTTTTCTCAATGAACAAGTATGTTTTTGTGTAATATTTATATAATTGTGTTCTCTATCTAGTTTTAGGACTTGCCTGAAGATCTGATCACATTTTGGGTCATCTTTATGCAGAAATAGAGAAAATTCTCCAGGGTTCACAAACTTTCTAGCACTGTTTATACGATATGTATGTAACCCCCTGGGTCGCCTCAGGCTCGCTCAGCTCATTTCGTCTAGGGGGAGCAGCCTTCGGCCCCGCCAAACTGGGTAATCAGCTGGTGTGGATGCTGTGTGATGTCCCCGCCTCACCCAAAAACAGACAGTACACCATATGCCGGGGGTCGGCAACCCGCGGCTCCGGAGCCGCATGTGGCTCTTTTACGTCTGTGCTGCGGCTCCCTGTTGCTTTGGGAAATAATTGGTTGTGGCGACCCTTTTCCTGGCACATCCGAACCGACTCACAATTAGATAGCCTACGGGGGTTTGCGAGCACAGAGCTTTGGAGCCTCTGCGCCATGGGGGGCAGGTTGAGGGAGGCTTAAAAGTGAGGCTGAAGATTTCGAATAAAGTTTTTTCCTTCGACTGCAGTTACCGACTCCGTGTCGTAATTTTAGCGCTGCGTGTAGCACACCGCTACATGGTCAGTATTTAATTAAAATGTATTTTATGTTAGTTTGTTAGTTTTTGAAATGTAAATCTAAATTTGAAGATTATGGTGATCTTGTACAATCTAAATAAGACTTTGTGGCGACCCATTTCCTGACACATCCGAACCGGCTCACAATTAGCCAGCGTTCAGGCTAAGGGAGATAGCCTACGGGGGTTTGTGAGTACGTGTCTTTTGCAGCATCCGCGCCCATGGGGGGCGGGTTGAGGGAGGCTTAAAAGCAAGGCTGTTTAGTTCGAATAAAGCTATCTTTGACTGCAGTTTACTGACTGCGTGTAGCACACCGCTACAACGTGTTTTTATTGCTGGCTGTCCAGAGGGGAGGTGCTGAAACGCTTTGTCGCGTGTCTGGAAGAAGTGAAAACTTTCCTGGGCAGCAAAGGGCTCACCTTTCCTGAGCTGGAACAGCCAGAGTGGCTGGAAAAGCTACACTTCATGGTAGACATGACAGCGCACCTGAACACACTGAACACAGCTCTTCAGGGGTAAGGACGTACAGCCCTGCACATGTTGGAGGATGTTTTGGCATTCGAGCGCAAGTTGACAGTGCTTGCCAGAGATTTACAGAAAGGCACATTGTCTCACTTCCCCAATTTGAGAGAGTTCAAAAAAGGTCACGACATGATAAATTCGGAGTATTTACATTCTGCAATCATCGCAATGCAAACATCGTTTGGGAAACGCTTCTGTGAGTTCAGTGAGGAAAAAAACACATTATCCTTCCTGGTCACTCCCCTAAGCATCGATCCATCCCTACTGAATACGACTGCATTGTCAGGTGTGAGTCAACCTGAACAAGGATGATAAATATTTTAATTGCCTATTATTTTACGTATATTCAGATGTTTTCATTGTTCAGTGAAATAGTCCTTTTATTTTTCAGGTTGACAGCTGGCTGACGTTATTTTTGGTTTGCTGCTGGCGGCAAATTTAAGTTTGGCGTTTTTCATAAATACAAGAAGGACTCAAATAGACGTTGAGTATTTTACTTAAAAGTAACCTTCAACCCAACGTCTTTTTTTCGGAGGTCAAAATGTTTTTGTTGCATGCAGAAATGTAATTTCGTTTTCTCTGCAGGAGTTCATCAATTTCATAAATGCAACACATTATAGTTTGTTTATACATAGCATAAAGGCAAAACAAAACGTTGTATGCAGTGTTATTTCATTTTAAATGTCAAACGGGTTTTGCGGCTCCCAGTGTTTTCTTTTCTGTGGGAAACGGGTCCAAGTGGCTCTTTCAGTGGTAAAGGTTGCTGACCCCTGCCATATGCGATTAAATGAGTACAATTTATAAAGGTTACTATAACTAAGTGATTAATAACGATACAGTATATATGAAGAGAAAATTAAAGAAAAGGCGCCAAACTTATCAAAGTCCAAACCACTTCGTGCACAGCCGTTGGAGCTCAATTACTGAAGTCTTCTGGCCACCATTCGATCCCCTCCGAACTCCTCGACTCGCAGCTCAGGAGCCTCCGAACTCCTCGGACTCTCCAAACCGCTCAGGACCCTCCGAGTGGTCAACCAAGCACATCTAGCTTCATCCCCCCCCCCCTCGGAGAATCTCCCGGCCTCGGACCCCCCTTTGGGGTCCGATCCTCGCCCAGCTTAGAGCATTGCGTCCTCTCTCTCGACCCCCTCGCGCCGATCTGCCCAAAAGCCCGTCAACAAAAGCTTACAGACTCAGAAGAAAGAACATTAATCCCCATTTGGTTTACAAAGGAATACCATTCTCGTTATCAGTAAATTAGCATTCCTGCTAGTTAACAAAAAAGAAGAAACCCTCTTTACATGTACATAAAATGATTCCGGTGATGTGTGTTGTGTGTGTATTGGTGGGGGTGGGGGTTAATGGCTGGGGTGTTGATCAGCCGGACTGCTTGGAGGAAGTATTGGTCTTTGAGTCTGGATGGTTGTGGCCTGTTCCCACAGGGAGTGGGGAGAAACAGATCTTTTAAAGCAGGGTGGTGGGTAGGATCCTTCAAGATGTCGCTGGACTCTTCCCGACACCTGATGTGTGCCTTTGGGGTTCGGCTGGTGCTGGAGATGCTTTGGCCACTTTTAGCTACCGGTTGTCGAGCCCTCCAGTTGGCTGCAGTGCACTTCCGGCACCACTTGGCGATGCAGCACGTCGGGATGCTCTCAGCTCACATCTGAGTACTGAAGTGCATTATCCAGCTCTCTGCAGCCTCCTCAGAAAGCAGAGGTGTTGGCGAGCATTATTGATCATGTAGGACGTGTTCCAGGACCAGGAGAGGTAATGTGAGACGTGGAGTTTGAAATTGTTCACTGCTATGCCGCTGACATAAAGGGAGATGAGAGTGGTGCGGGTTTTCCTGAAGTCGATAGCCAACTCTTTTGTCTTGTTGACACTGAGGATGAAGTTATTTGCCTGGCAGTGGGCCTCGAGCAAAGTGGAACAAACTGATTCCCCCCTCCCACCCCCAGGACATAAATGGGTGTGAGTCTGTCATAAGCAAATGGCAAGGCAGGGTAATTCTTTCACCCTTTCACTGTCCCCGTGATGCTCTCTGATAATGGAGCGACCATCTCCACCTGACCCTGATTCTGTGGCACAGCAGCTGGAGCCGGTGCCTCACGCCCCCAACACCCCAGTTCAGTCCCAAGCTCCAGCACTGTCTGGTTTGAAGTCTGCACCTTCTCCCCCGGCAATTCCGGGTTCCCCCAAATTGGCAGCTGTAAATCAGTGGTGGAAAGTATCAGAGGGGAGGGAGGCGGAGACAGTGAATTTGATGGCAGAAGCTTCCTCCGACGTTGAATGTGTGTCTTCAGGCACAAAGGGTAATGGTGATGAATGCCCCCGCCTTAAGGCGCCGTCAGTTGGTAAACGCTTTGCCTCTTTCACAGGGTTCAGCGATCCGCAGTCTCCGACTCTTCCGCAGCCGCTGACGGGGGGGTGGGTGGCGGTGACACCCAGATTTTCACCCCCTCCCGGATTGATGGAAAGAGGGGCTGAGCGCAGCGCGATGGCAGAGGCAGCTGGCACCTCGGCGACCGTCACAGAGACCGTGGACGGGAGCCAGCCTGCGGACACGGTGAGTAGCCCCCGTCTCGGACGGGTAAGGATCAACACACTGAAAGTGACTGTCCAGTGCATCGTTTACGTTGTAGCCCGCGAGTATCACCAACACAGCATGCCCACAACCCATTAACCCAAACGCCTTGTGTGGGAGGAAACCAGAGATGTCCCATGTTGTCACGGGGAGAACATACGACCTCCTCCCAGACAGTGGCAGGAACTGAATCCCCATCTTCCCATTGCTGGCGCTGTACAGCATTGCACTAATTGCTACACTACTGTGCTGACCGCAGTAAAACTGCTTCAGAATACGAAATCAGAGCCGGAATAGGCCCATCAAGCCTGCTCCCTCATTCAATAACATCAGGGCTGATTTGGCCATGGACTTTGGTCCACTTACCTGCTGTTTCCCTAGATTTCCCCCCGAATTTCTCTGCTAAGCAACAATCTAACAGCGTCTTAAATATATATACTCAGTGGCCACTTTAATAGGTACGCCCGCACATTGATTCAGCCAGTCACGGCGGGAACTCGATGCACAAAAGCATGAGGTTCCATCGTTGTTCAGATGAAACATCAGAACTGGGATGAAAGGGGATCTAAGTGACCTTTAACCAAGGAATGATTGTTGGTGTGGTTTGAATATCTCAGGAACTGGTGATCTGCTGGGATTTTCACTCCCAACCGTCTGCAGAGTTTACAGAGAATGCTGCGGAAACAAAAACAAATAGCCAGGGAGCGACAATTCTGTGGGTGAATACACATTGTTAGTGAGAGAGGCCAGACCGGTTCAGGCTGTCAGTTAAGTGACCGTGTGTTACGATAGTGTTGTGCGGAAGAGCATCTCCGAATGCAGAACAGATCAAACCTTGAAGTGGATGGGCTCAGCAGCAGAAGATCACAGTCCGGTGGAATAAAATGTCCCGTGAGTGTATTTAATGAGCTGGCCTCTACTGCTTCTCTGAGCAAAGAGTTCCACAGATTCTCTACCATCTGGGAAAAGCAGTTTCCCCTCATCTCCATCCTAGTTCGATTCCTCCAAATCTAAGGTTATGTACTCCAGTTCTAATCCCTTCTACCAGTGGAAACAATTTTCTTGCTTCTTTCCCTTCCGTGATTTTGTGTTTCTGTGAGATCCCCTCTCATTCAGTGGGAATTCCAGTGTGTACTGTCCCAGGTGACTCAACTTCTCCTCGTAGGCTAAATCCACCCCAACCCCCACCCCATCATCTTCAGAATCAACCTGACGAAACTCTTCTGCACCGCCTCCGAAGCCAGTATGTCTTTCCTGAAAGGTAAGGAGACTAGAACTGCACGCAGAATTCTATACAGGTTGTGTTCTCAATATCCGTCCTTAACCGTCTCTCGGACTGACTGAATGGGCCACCGCTGACAGAGAACAAGGGAGAGAACCGTGCTGGTGGGCTTGTAAATGGGGCAGGGGTGGTCATCCTTCACTCAAGGATGGGCCTGTCCACAGGGCACTATTTACAAAGACCATCATCTTAATCACCTCGGTCTACTTTCCCGGCCACTGTGCTGACATTGCCCAGTCCTGATGAAAGGTCTCGGCCCGAAATGTTGACTCTTTATTCCTCTCTATAGATGCTCCCTGTCCAGCCGTGTTCCTGTAGCATTTTGTGTGCGTCACTCTGGATTTCCAGCATCTGTGCTGACGTCGTGCTCTTCCTTCTGGACCTTGGGTCTGGAGGGTGCAGCCCTCCCTTTTGGAAGCTGCCTGTAACCTTCAACAGCATTGGGATGAGTCTGCTGGAGACTTTGCTGGGTTGTCCAGCGGTGGAGAGAGCCAGGTCTAAAGAATTGGAAACGTGAAAGATGTTGGAATCTGGAGCAGAGAATGAGCTGGTTGAGGAACTCTGCATCCGAGGAGGGGAATGGACAATAGGTGTTTCAAGTTCAAAACCTTTTGTGTATTCTTTCTAGTGATCTTAGAACATCAAACTTTACAGTACAGGCCCCTTGGCCCACGCTGATTTGCCAGCCTTTTAACCTACTCTAACATCAACCTAACCCTTCTCTCCTACATGGCCCTCCATT